>NW_005842284.1:1241377-1260277 GCF_000455745.1 Alligator sinensis | reverse complement strand
AACGGATGTACAGGCATGAAAGTTAATGACAGAGGCAGAGTAGTGATAAAAATTATAATTTAGAGATACTCCCTTACTTAAAAGACTACAGAAGTTGGGACTTGGGAGATGGTCCATCAGTAAGGATGGTTAGAGACAAGTGGTCTGGAGAGGTTAGCCTACTGCTCCACAATTAAAGTTTGTTGTTTAGTTCTTCTTATTCATGTATGCCTATGTTTGTTAAACCCGATGAGCACTACATGGCATTAGAAGTGGCAAATGAGAAATAACTTGGAATAATTTGAGACTGAAGTGGAAGAAGTTGGAAACTAAAAGCAAGTGGAACATCACAGCCAGGTGAAAGGACAGAATCATCTCTAAGTCATCTGCTTGTACAGTCATTAAGTAAAAGGAGGGTAGTCGTGGAAGCTGTGCAACTTTCATCTACCCTTCTGTTAATGGGAAATATAGCAGGGACCTGTAGGGTGTTCAGGCAAAGGTCTGAATGGTACCTAGGAGCCACAGAGATATAAGGGAAAAATGTTTAAATCAAATCCTCAGCCTTTTTGCATGTTGTAAGGGACGAAACCCTAGCTGTTTATAATACCTTTACCGTTGCAGAACGCCAACATATGCAATTAAGTGTAGAATTTGTCCAATCTGAGGAGTACTACATGCCAAAAAAAGAGAAAAAGAATGAAACCCTTGAATGACACACCTTTTTATGTGCAAACAATCCACAAGAGAAGGTATAGATCAATATGTTACTGAAGTAAAGAGACTGAAGAAGAATAGTACTCTTGGGAACTTTACAGAATCTCTGATTAGAGACACTTATTTGAGGCACGGCAGACACTATATTGCAAGAAAAGCTACTGTACAAGGAAGAGGTTTCCCTAGAAAAGACTAGTCAGATTTGCCTAGCAGCAGAAATTGTGAAGGCCCAGGCTGCAGAGATGAATGCACCAAAAGGGGTTGTCCATACATTAGGCTTGAAAGAATGTGGCCAGAAGAAGCCACCTGACAAGGTACAATTTTCTGCTGCAAAAACCCTCCTCACAGCTTGGAATTTTCCATTGATAAGGTATCCTCTAAGGGGAAAAGAGCTTACCGGCAGGCACACAGAGAGTGCAGAAGGCAACATGGATACAAACATTGTGCTGTATTTGGAAAGCTGTGTTTTAACTGTAACAAGAGGAATCATTTTGCCAGATGCTGCAGATCCCAAACACAAAAATCTCAAGTACATACAGTTGAGCATGGTTGAGTCCAACAAAATTAATGAGAGGGACTGGATTTTGCTAGTGGAAGTGCAAGGAACAATAGTTTCATTTACCACATTTCATGGTGTATAGTTGGGTTTTAAAGCCCAATTCTGGGGGCTTAAAAATCCAACACGACTTATACACCGTGCCACATCAAAGAATCTGGCACAGGGCTGGGCTCGGCGCTTGGCTAGTGCAGCCCCATCCCCTGCAAGCAGCACTGCCTGGGCTGCCCCAGCACCAGTTGCAGGGGAGAGGGCTGCACCAGCTGAGCGCAGAGCCTGGCCCCATCCTTTGCGAGTGGCACCAGGTTCGGTACTCAGCAGTGGCGCTCACAGCAGACAGGGCCAGGCTTGGCACTTGGCTTGTGCTGCTTGTTGTCTGCTGCAGCTGAGCTTTTGTATATGTTCAGACGCTATTCAGTTTACTGAAAGCTAAGTTGTCTTGTGATCTAGTTTGGTGTTGGGGTGGATCCTAATTCCCTGATGCATTAAGCCTGTTTGAAGCATATATATGTAACTCATACCAACAGCTCTGACATTAGCTCAAAAGCAGCAGTGGTGGTGCTTTGTCTGGTAACCTGGTCATAAAAGCATTCATGCAGGAAGTGAGAGGCCTGAGTTATAGGCCTTCTTTACCCTTGGGAATCTGAACCCAAAGTCCTGACTTCATAGAAAAGCATCCTAACCATAAAGCTATAGAATAGGTGTTGGGCAGTCGGGGGCATTCTCTAGCCCTCTTGTGAAGTTGATCAACTGGGTATCTGGCAAAGGGAGTTGGCTCTCTCTGGGCTTTCTGGATCACACTTCGGAGGACACTTTGGATCTCTCTTTGACTGGACAGCATCCTAGGTACCTAGTCAAACTGTATCATTCTCCTGGCCAACATGCCTAGACTTTAGGCCTAAATGTAGTTGCCAACCTACGTAGAGGCCAACCTGGATCTGCCCCACATCAACTAATATGAAAGCCACATCCTCAGAAAACTTCTTAGAGCAGGATTTGAAATCAGGTTACATAGGTAGAGCTCAAGTTTATCAACACTGAAACAGCCTTAAGTCACAAAGTTAAGAGTTGACTGGTTTATCAGGGAGTCTGTAACAATGAATGTAACAGAACAACAACACATTTTCACATTGCATACACTCCTGCTGGAAAGCTGGGAAGGTACGAAGAAGAAATGTATATAATCACAACTACTGTAGACTGAGTTTTTGAGATATAAACTTCAAGAACATTGAGAAAAATCATTTAAATGTAGGAGCTTTGAGATGTGAAATTGCTTTCATTTTCCCCTTCATGCTATTAGTATACATCTCTATATTGCAATTCTTTAAAAAAACAAAAGACAAATTGTACTGAGTCTTTAGCAATTTCTCCTGCAATCTTTTGTACAAATCCTAAAATGCTTCATCAAATTGCTACAGCTTAAACATTTTGAATAACATTTTAATAGTGTGCAAATATTCAAACTAAACAAAATTATCAAAACAGACCTGAAATATTGTACTCTATCTAATCCACTTTGGAAAACTCAATCATTATTACAAGGAGCAGCAGATTAATGCAGCCTCTGGGGGCACATTCAACATGTCAAATATTGCATATAAAATAATGAAATATATTCATTCAAACTGCCATCCAAACTTCAGCCCTTATTCCCCATAACAGTCCCATACATGACAATGAGGCTCATGTTGCCACCTCCATTAGTGATGAAAACAAGGACACTATACTGATCAATGGTCCAAATGAAGCCAGAAGCCACTTACGACCTAAGGTTCAAAGAGGCATTGACAGCAATTCTTTCTGTATTTTTTAGATAGTGTTTTAAAATTGTGGGGAAATATCCATTTGTTTCTACTCTTTTAACTCCGTTCCCATCACACCATCACACATCCAATTGAAAACAAGGTAACAAACTTGCACATATACACAAGATGGTTATTTCAAAATCTGGAACCAAACAACTTTCAGAAATACTGACAAGACTTTTTTTTTTGCCCCCAAAATCAAAACATTACAAACTTTTTTTTCAAATTGTGTTTTCATCCCATTTTCAGGAGGGGAGGGAAAACCTTCATCACTTATAAAGTATCAACTGGCTTCATTAAGTGCCTGCTTCAGTTCATTCAGGGATGTGGGTTCTTACATATATATTCAGGGGAAGGCAAGGTTCTTTGGGTAGGTGTGATATGTTTTATTAGACCAACTGAGTAGTTGGAAAAAAGTTCTTAGCAAGCTTTTGGGAGTAATCACCCATCTTCAGGCATAGGAAGTCTCTGGGGAAAATTTTTATTCAGGAGAAATTTTTCAAAAGCAGGTAAGGGGCTGATTTAGGAGCACAAGTCCAATGACTTTCGGGATGATTTTCTGTTCCTAAATCCCGTAAACCAGGGATTCTCAACCAGGGTGCCAAGGAACCCAAAGATTTCAAATATAAATCTATAGTTGTTGTCTTTCTGAGTTCTTTGCAATATTTTTTCTGTAGTCAAAAAAGAGTGAAAACTAAGAGCTGGCATTTTCCAAGAGATGCCTTTACTGCTTCAAGTCTAAAAAGGTTGAGAATCAGTGCCTTAAGCACTTGAAACCCTCAAGCATAACGCGGTTGTTCTCACCTGGAATGGTGTTGGCTAAGTAGCTGGAGAAGAATGGGAGGAAAACCATGACTGACTCCAGCTAGAATGGAAACAATACTTAGGCCTTCAACCAATATCCAGGGGAGCTTGTACAACCCTGAAAGAATCAACCCCAGGAAAACACAAGGGAAAAGCATAAAAAACTGCATTAAAGCAAAATTACAAGCTTGAAATGCACCAGCCCCCTATCTGCTAACTCACAAGTGCATCCTGTCTCCAGAGCTGTTTTCTATGACAGAAACTGAAGAGCACAAGAGTTCAGTTTCTACCTGCTGCTGGGTTCATTTCCATTTCCAAAACAACACCTTGGCATTTTTGTTTTGTTTCGCTGTTTTTCAAAGAAGCCCTTTCCTTCCTCAAACCTTTCCATCACCACAGAAAACTGGAAAGACAGAAAATCATTGCAAGATACTCTTTTGTGTCAATCTGAGTCTGAGCATGTAGCTTGATAGTTATGAAGTCACATGAATGCATGATACATACGGCAGAAAACACACGTGCGGAGAAGCATGGATGGATCCGTTTAGTTCCCTTCCCCTTTTTATGTATATGTCTCTCGTTAGTCACCTATCACTTTCTGAAGAAAGCATGTGTTTAAGTAGTATTTGAATGCCATTGAGGCTTTATTATGTTAAAGCAGTCTTTGATTTAAAAAATGACATTCTGTGTTGGTTCAGCTCTATCATTCACCTCAGCATGCAGGATTTTTCTTTTCTTGAATCCTGGCTCAGTGTGTAGATTAGAGACTGATCTTGGAATACTACCCTCAAAAATAAAAATGTTGACTAAGATAGATAGATAGATGTGCTACTGGTTTCACAGAGACTGGGAATAATTCCAGCCCTATACAACAAATATCCACACGTGTGCAGCTATCACGCTGAGCTGTTCAGTCAATCAGCTGTCTTGATAGGCTTGTTCCTAACTCAATTTTGAACAGAAAGTGCTTCACACAGAATAGCTTCTATAACAGTTTGAGTTCCTGTTCCTGGATAATTACTTTTCTTTCAAAAATATTTGGAGGACTTTGTAATGCAGAGAACAACAGATGGTCTGCAGTGAGGCACACGTAAATAATTCCTTGAAGAACCACCTGCCTTCTCTCCTGTCCTCCTCCACCTCACCATGTCAGCTCCTGTTCCTTACTCTGTCTTCCCCTCCCCCATCCTCTTTCTGTGGCTAAGAACAGACATTGCATTTGACCCTGGATAGGTTATGCCTGTATTTGTCCCAGGATAAAAATATCCCAGGTTTGGCATGGCTACACATAACACTTCTAAACAGGGTTTAGTGAGCAGCTGAATTCATTGCTGCTTTTCTGCCATTGAGTCAGTGATGCAATCCCAGGATAACTTTACAGAAGTACTTTGCAGTATCCCTGGATAAGCTGTTACCTCTTACCCAGGAAACTTTCTCAGGATTTGTCCAACCAAGGTGGGCATCTGTGGATTTGCACTGTGTCCCAGGACAACTGACATGGCCATCTGTTTGCAGCCTGAATATCTAAATAAGGCCCTAACAGACTTGCCTCTGGCTGCTGCTTGTGCTCCTACCCCTCCTCTCTCCATGCTGCCCAGAGCACGGGGCCAGCCGCAGCAGCAGAAGGGAGCCATCCCTGACAACACAGGTTGTGGAGAGCTCAGGAGCAGGTTGTCACCACTGCTGCTCCCATGCCCCAGCTGTGCTCCAGGTGGCATGGAGAAAGGAGAGAGAACATGAGTGATGTCACTGGTGACAGCCAGAGGCAAGTCTGGGAAGTGAGGGGTGGTGTGCATGTGCATTAGGGCTGTACAAAGCTTTGATTCAGAGGCGATTGGGCCCAATTTGGAGGCCAAATCTCTGAATCCAAATTGAATCAGGAGACCCATTAATCTCTCCAAATCGAATTAGAAGCCTCCAAATCAATTCAGAGAGATTTGGAGAGATTTGACGATTTGGCCATAGACACAGCTTGCGGGGTCCCCCGTGTGCTTGGTGGCGGACCTGAAAGTGGACCAGAAGTACTTCTGGTTCACTTCCGGGTCCACTGCGGAGTGTGTGGAGACCCTTCCCTCCACCCTCTGGCTTGGCAACTGGTGCCTCCTGGGTCTGGGGGGTACCCGGGGTCCCCCTGCAGCCAATCGCTGAGCCCCGGGGGGGGGAGTACTTCCGGTCCACTTCCAGGTCCACCCTAGAGCACATGGGCACCCCCCATGGAGTGCTCCATCCGCCCTACCACTGCAGTGTTCACAAGCTGCTCCCGGTACCTCAAGGTACATAGAAAAAACATATAAAGCTGCATTTATGGCCGAATCACTGATTCTCTGAATCAGAATTGAATATTGGCTATACTGCCATTGGTGGTGCAGAGAGAAGAGGGGAAGGAGCATGAGCAGCAGAAACCTGCACTCCCCTCCTCACCCAGATTCAGCCACACTCTTGCACCCCTCCCCCCACAGGGATCATAGTATCACAATGTTTGGGAACCCCTGATGTAGGCCTTCAAGATTTAAGTGCTCTTAACATGGTCTAATCGTAATGTGTAACCTCACTCAGCAGCAGCTCCATACAAGATGCCCACGGTTCTGTCTGAACTATAACAATGTGCTTTAAAAAGTGTATGTTACACATTAGCAAAGACATTTTTAAACAGCAGTGGGACGTCTACGTGTGTCCCTATGGCACCGTTGCTACTGCGCCATCATTTAGTATTTCCTATAGTGAAAGAGTGCATTGCTACAGCGACATAGTATCTCATGTAGACATGCCCAGTGTTAAAACCCTTACAGCTGGAGCTGGTCTTTTTTAAACCAACACTGTTTGCTAGCCATGACCAGTTAATACATTTTAAAGCACAATCTATAGGAAAGACTAGACATAGCCTAGAAGTCATATAAGGCAGCTTTCTGAGGTACAGTGAAGAATTAGCCGCCCAGAATTAAGTCTTGCAGCACAGACTCCCGTTTGTTAAGAGATAGATATAGCAATTCTCTCCTTTTCATGAGCTTTAGTAGAAGCTAAGTTCACAGACTTACAGGAGAAAAGAGCCTGGGTATGAAAAATCACAAGGTCACAGCTTAAAAAGAGGTAGGGACTTATCATACATCATCTACTCTGTAGCAATTGTCTGTGTTTCTAACTATGATTAGAAACTAATTCCAACTATGGAATTTTATGCTCTTACACGTAAAGGCTAAGCTGTCCCTTAGTTTAGTTTTCACTTATTGTGTTGTAAAAGTGTGCAAATAGGCAGTTACCATAAAACAGCTAACAACATGGTAAATCCCTGTCCCTCTTAACTTGCTGTAATTTGTGTATTTCTCCATACCCTAAGGGATGTTACCTTTTTGACCTGAAAAGCTAGCCAAAGTTTGGACCCTCGAAGATTTTTAAATTAGAAGCAGAGAATGATGATCAGTAAGTCCCTTTGACGCAATTCTGTTTATGTACAAGAATATATTAAGTCCTGCTTCCTTGAACACGGGAGAAATCAGCCAAGCAGAGAGAATTTCCCTCAGTTATAATACACTGTTAGCCAGCCAACCTGCCTAAAGGCTTCTCTCCAGGCCCTTCCTCCGTATTGTGCTATCATGCTTATTTAGGCTCTGCTGGAGCTTCTTTTTCTGCCTCTTTGGGCTCTGAATCCTCCTCTACGTGAGCTGTCTGTCTCTTCCCACATGCCCACACCTTTACCAAAACAACATTCAGCTAGGTCCCTGTGCTCGAATAGTTCAGCATTCCTAAGAAGCCATTCATTTGCCTTTGTCCTGCAGACACCTTGCATGTGTGTTAGAGTTGGAGACTAATATTATTTCTCTTAGCTGCTTCCATAAAGGAATTTAACAACTTCTCCCAACTATTTCAAATGTTGGGGAACCATTCATACATGTTGCAAGCAGGTTTATCTTAGCTTAAAAATGTATTATCAGATTTATATTACAAAGGGATTTGGGGTAAAAGTGAGTTGAAACAAGTTTCTGTTTCATGTGTCTTTTATGACACCAGAAAACAAAATGCAGGACATCATCATGCCAGTATACAAATCCATGGCATGCCCACGTCTTTAATAATGTGTGCAGCTCTGGTTCCCATATGCCTAAAATGATGTAGGAGAATTGGAGAAGCACAACCAAAATGATCAGAGGCATGGAGCACATGCCATACCAGGAACAACTAAAAAGGCTCGGACGCTTCAGTTTGGAAAGAAAAAGGCTGAGGGAGGATATGATAGAAATCAATAAACTCATGAAAGGTATAGACCTAGTGAACAGGAAATTGTTGTTCACCAAGTCCCAGAGTACGAGAATTAGGGGGCACTGAAATTAGTAGGTTACAAGTTTAAAACTAACAAGAAAATGTACTTTTTTAAGCAACATGTAGTTAACTTATGAAATTCATTTCTACTGGAGGTGGGGGAGGCAGGGAGCATAGCCAGGTTCAGGAAGGGACTGGATACATTCATGGATGATAGATCTATTAATGACTGAATGTTTGAACAGAATGGTTGCAAATGTCTCCAGCATCTTTAACCCAGTAATGGTGGATGACAGGGAGGATACTGAATAAGGGATAAATCACTCTAGAGATATTCGGTTCAATGCTCTCCCTTTATAGAATCCATCTCTGCCACTGTCAGAAACAGGAACTGGACTAAATGTATTATTGGTCAAACACAGTACGGCACTTCTTATGTTCTTGTGTTCTAATGTTTTTAACTGAATAGAGTGTATATTTATGACATGGGTCTGGTTACTAGCCATGTCATTCTTGCAGTTCCACACTTTATTCAGTGCTTTGAATGTTTCAGATTGGAGCTGGTTGAAAAATACCAGTTTATCACAGAGAGTTTTAAAAATTTGCATTAAAATGTTGAATTATAAAGGAAAACAAACAGGCAAGGAGCTTGAAAAAAAGTGTTTGATAAAACTGTTTTGTTTTTTTTAATGTCTTGAATAATTTTTTTTAAAAACCTTGGAATTTTACTTTAAAAATTGGTTAGCTTTTGGTGATATTTTGTTGCAAGAGAAGAATTTAGGTATGTGGATCCTTATTGAAGGCCTCATTGAACCTATTTGCATCTTTTTCATCCAACAACCGTCACAATGCCCCAACAAATGTAAGTTGGCATGTACCGTCATCATTCAGCACTTCAGACTATGGAGAGATGCAGATGATTGAAGTCCCCCATGAGACCCGGGCTTGTGATTGGAAAACTATTGCTAGCTGTTTAAAGACAGTCTCATCCACCACATCCTTCTGGTGCGATGGTCTATAGAAACACCCACCATGACATCACCCTTGTCTCTCTTTCTTCTGACCCTAACCCAGAGACTTTCAGCAGGTCTATCTCCAGTTTCATACTGGAGCTCTGAGCAATCATACAGCTCTTTTATGTAAAGTGCAGCTCCACCTCCTCTTCTCCCCTGCTTGTCTTTTCTGAATAGTTTGTACCCATCCGTGACAGTGCTCCAGTCACATGAGCTATCCCACCAAGTCTCTGTTATTCTAATCACATCATAGTGTTGTGATTGTGAGAACTTCCAATTCTTCCTGCTTGTTTCCCAGGCTCCGTGCATTTGTATACAGGCATCTGAGGTAACTAGACAATTGCCCTACTTTCTCAGGAAGAATGAAAATGCCTCCCACCTTTCCCCGTCCTGCTTGCTCTTTCTCCAGGTCACCCACTTCCCCACTTACCTCAGGGCTTTTGTCTCCATCCCCCAACAGACTTATTTTGAAGCCGTCCTTACTAAGTAAACATGCCTCTCTTCATCAGGTGGATCCTGTCTCTTCCTAGCAATCCTTCTCCTTGGAACAACGTCTTGTGGTCAAAGCAGTCAAAGCCCTGCTTATGATACCATCTGCTCAGCCATGCATTGATCTGCAGGATGTGTCCGCTCCTCCCTGGGCCCTTCCCCTTAACTGGAAGGATTGAGGAGGATACCACCTGATCCCCTGTCCCATTCGTTCTTGCATCCAAGGCCCTGTAGTCACTTTTGATCTGTTCAGGGTCTCCCCTGACAGTAACATTGATGCCCACATGGATGAGCTGCATGGGGTAGTAATCAGAGGGCCATATGAGTCTCAGTAATCCCTCCATGGCATCTTGAATCCAGGCTCCAGGGAAGCAGACCTCCTGAGACAACAGGTCAGGCTGTCAGGTGGATGTCTCCATCTGTCTCAAAAGGGAGTCTCTAAACCACCACCACTCATTGCTTCTTAGTGGCAGTGGTCTCAGTTCTTCCAGCCTTGAGGAGGTCTGGCTTGTCTTCCTCCACCAATGGAACATGCTCCTCCTCCTTTGTTCCTCCCTTGTCCATATCTGTTCTCCAGGCAAACTGCTGCAGGTACAGATGAAGATTTCTGCTTGCGGCCAGAGGCCACACGCTTACAGCTTCCATATTCCACCTTCCTGGGAAACCATGTCCTCTCCCTTCTCTTGTGTTGCCTTTGGCAGTCCTTCCTCCACAGTCCTAGAGGTCTCCTCCAGCACTGAATCAATGAAGTCCTTGTTACACTGGATTTTTGGAGCCTTGCAACCTTCTCCTATAGCTCTCTTACCTGCTTCCTGAGGAATGCTACCAGGAGGCACCGCGCACATGCAGGCACTCCCCCACCTGGCCATCACTAGAAGGAACCTGCAAGCTGCAGTCCCCACAGCACCAGACCCAGACTTGGGTGGAAGTCTTGATGGTGAGCAGGCCTTCTCAGGTGCAAGTAGAGGCAATGGCAGTGGCTCTGGCATTGTGACATCCTCCAGCCATTTCTCTGGGTCTCTTAATCTGCTGCCTCTCTCTTGCTGCCCTTATTCCAAGCAGACCTTCCCTAACAAACTTGCCTCTAAGTGGGCCTGTTTACTGATCCTTGCTCCTGAAAGGTTCCTTTCTTCTCTGCTTCCTCTCACCAACCTTAAAGACTCCCCTTCAAAGAGAGAGTAGGCAAACTGACTTGCAAATTGATTCCCTGTTTGCTGCCCTTGGTCACTCAGGGAGTCTCCTTTTATACCCTACTGAACCAGGACTGGCTTCACCCCATTGTTAGGGCTTTTGTCAGATACAGGCAGAAATCACTCAAACCCCTGCACAGAGTACATGCCCAAAACACACACAGCCCACCAAACAAACACTCAACAAACCAAACATACAGGCTCATTTACCTTCCCAGAGCAGGATCTGATGCCTAGTGCAACACCTGCAGCAAATGCAGAACACCAGCAGCAAAACTGACAAAGTATTATTTGCTTTAGCTATAACACCTGCTTATTCAGTTCACACAGTGAGAAACTTCAAGTAATTTTTTTTAAAGAAAAATTGGAAAAATAATTCTCTATCAAGCAACTGTAAGGATACTCTGTATGAACCTTCAGAAAAGTTTAAACCAGGTCCTTCAGGTCCCCCTTGAGATTTCTACCACTTGAGAGGTCAGAAAATTTGTAATCTTCGTTATGAGGCACTAAGGGGGTTATTTGACTTGCACTTGAGAAAATATGTGCCAACCACTATCGAACACCAACAGGATTTTGGAGATCAGGAGTCTGGGCTCTTGTCTCTGGTTCTGGGAAGGGAGTCAGGGAATAATGGTTGGAAATAGGGAAAACAGCATCATAAATGGTGTGAAAGGCAGGTCTTTTTGCTTAGACATGAGTCAAACATGTTAAGGTCTGCATTTAATCCCCAGATCAACCTGTAATGACCTTGTGTAGTTTGTCTGTTAAATTATTTGTAAAATGAGCATGCGAGGGGAAGAGGCTAATAGTATCTGACTTTTGCTGGATTGGGGATGTGAAACACTGGTCAATAATAAGAGCTGTGACGTGCCTGGGAAGAAGAACAGCTGTCAGTAGAGGTGAGCTTTCAAGTCTTGGTTTCCCAACTCAATGCACATAAGCTACAGCACATCACATGGGGATTGCTCTCTTTTGTCAGAGGATCATCACCTACCCCTGTGGCGCAGTATAACAAGAGGTGACACATGGTGCAAAATTCAGTATACCTGTGGGCTTTGATCATTAGAACAAATCTGCGGTGTAGAAAAAGGCTCAGTCGGACTTATGGGTAGTGTGTATTATATATACACACAGAGAGAAAAATCACAACAAACACTTGATTTTGTCATAACCCCTTCTGAAGTATAGAAGAATTGAGTGGTGTCCCTTTAAATAGTTTCTGAGCCTTCTACAGGCTTGCACTGTCACCTCTGTTTCAGAAGCCCATTATATCTGTAACGTATACATCTACTTATATATATATACCTATATATATGTTATATATAATTAATAAATATATACAGTCAGTCAATATGGGTGTTTGGATCCTTCTGTGCCTGTAAGTTTACTTACATCAGGCTTGTCTAAAGAACAGAAGAAACTATACCCCCCCCACAACTCACTTATAAAAACAAAGGGTTTTTAATAAGCATACCAAGAAACTGAGGCAGGCCCTTTTTCTGAGAGTGTCCCACTTTTTGTGTCAGTGATAACCCCCTCCCCCTTTACACACACATACAAAGTACTAACATGCCTTGATAGAAAGAAAAGCCCTGTGAAGGCAGTTTATAAATAAATCTACTCTGTCACTGAAATAAGTAGCATACCCTGAAATATAGTGTAGGGGAACTCTGATAGAGCAGTCACATCAGATGCAATCTCAAGTGCTACTTGATGAAACAGCTTCAACAACAGCAGGAAGCACTTGGGCAGAAAACTGTCTTCAGGAATGACTAGAAAGGAAGTGCAGACACATGCAATCTAAGAAAAAGAATTGCTCCCTGCTTGGAGAACAAGGGGCCACCTATTTTACAGGAGGTTGGGGAGGACCTGCCAAAACACAGGTGAGTTTTGACCAGTCTTTTCAGAAAGAGATACTTGTTTCAAGAGCCTTAGAAACTGTATAAAGTCACCGCACATAGCAGAATACCGGCCTGGTTCTGGGAAATGGCAGTAGGAACTTCAGGGGCTTGCTTAATGTTCTTAAATGTTTTAAAAATACCAGTGCATGTTCTTAGAGTTTCACTACACAAATGTGAGTCATGGCATTTAATTTTAGGCCTCGCAAAGAATTACAATTTGAAGCTTGTTCATTTAGTTAGATCTTCAGGATTTGCATATTGCCTCTCTTCCTCCCACTCCCCTTGGGAAAACTCTTCATATGAGCTGTTGCTCAGCCAAAGTTTGGAGCATTGAGGGATTCAAGCTGCAGGATTGCTCAGCTTAGTACAATGGAACTGAAACCAGAGCTGCAGCAGCCAATTTCACAACCATGCAAGCAGCTGGCAAAATTTAATATCATGCATTATTTCAAAATATGACAAAAGTGAAACAATTACAACCTTCTTTTCAGGTTCAGTTCCCAGTCCTAATCTGGAGATCAAAATAAACCAAACTAGAATTTGAGGAAGGCATTTTAGAACTCACCTTTAAAATATTTTTCAACACAAGGTTCTTCAGTAGATGCTGAAGGCCACATCCTCAGATGCAGTAAAAAGTAAAGCCCTTTTTGATTTCAGTGGAACTATATCTGTTTACTCATCAGGCCAGACCTCTCTTGATCTGCTCTCTGGTACCATGTAAACCAGTACAGCTCGTTCCATGGTCAGGTTGTCAGTGACTAAACCAGTGCCCCTACTTGGGTTAGCCTGGGTGAGGAGGGTGTGGACAGCCAACAGGACTAAAAACAAGACCTGTCAAAGGGTGGATGAGGTCCCTGCGAGCCAAAGGCCATCCATACCTGGAGAGGAGATGGGTACCTCCAGGTCACTCTGCCCATAAGAATCACCAGTGATGCAAAGCAACTCAACTAACCCTATCAGAGTGGAGGAGGGTTGCTACAGCACGTGAGGTGCCCCAATGGTCACGTTGGCCTTGGGACTGACTTTACTTGACAACTGTTTATATGTGAGCGAAGGACTTGGCCCAGAAACATTACTTTGATGCTACTGTATTACTACAAAGAACTGTGTCACGGTGAACTGCTTCTAGACTGGGCTTGTGTTTAATAATAGTAAGAAACCAAAGATAATCTCATAGAATTACATCCCTAAGATGCCCCCCTCCAAAATAAGGAAATAAATTCTATGGTTTCACATCATTTTGAGCACTTAGTGCTGGTTACTCTGGATTAGAAAAAAAGTACCCAAACTTCTGTGAACCTTGAACAAATATCCTATTTTAGTAAAATGGTCAGGTTTTTTTAGATGAAAATAGTCCCCCGCCTCCCCCTCCCGCCCCCTGGGTCCTTTTTAAAAACAACTTTCACAAAACAATTACTATACTATAGAAATTTAGTTTTGAGAAACTTTGCAACATGTTATTGAAAATGGCAATCAAAACTGTTTACCAACTATTGGGACTGTTCAGTAAAGAAGCATTTCCAATTATTTAAAATAAAAAGATACATTTATTTCTTAAACCTTTGAAATATTAAAGAAAAAATGTGGTATATTTCAGAAGTAGTGAAAAATGGCCTTAATGTGAACCTGGAAAAAAAACCCCACTTCACATGGGCTTTTTAGATACCTTTCATTTTTTAACCACTTTTAGGTATATAGAAAATGAAACTATATGAGGAGAAGGGAAAAAGAGGACTTTTTAAAATCCAGATCAATCCATGAATTCCTAATATAAACATAAGAAGAGTTCTTAAGAGGATCGTAATATAAGCAAAAGAGAAGCTGCTCAACCATCCTGCCCCCTTTAAGTCAAGACCATTATTTTCAAATGCTGAGCACCATTTCTCTAATTATAGTCAGACACCAAGGGCTAAATCCTGCTTCCATAACTTAATTTTTTCCATTGATTTAAATGGGACTAAAATTAAGTCTTGACCATTTAGCTTAATTACTGCTTCCTCAGCTGGTAGATTGTCTTATGTCTCCTTACTCTTGATCACCCTGAAGTCCTGATCACTGATGTAACTAGTAGCACAACTAGGGTAGGGTGATCAGGGTAGCTGCCCCAAGTGCAGACTTGAAGGGGAGGGGAAAAATGACCACTACAGCCTTATGTGCTGCAGCCTCATGATAGTACTGGCAGCAGGCAGAAGCCACTGCTGCCCCAGGTGCCCAACTGCTTTGTTAGACCACTGGTCATGAAGAGAGAAAAGAGTGTTTCATTGAAAATATTTGAAGGCTATCTTCGTTTACTAGATTAATGCAACAGCTTTTCACTTTGCGGGTATTTAACCTACATCTCCCAAAGAGGAAAGAGTAAAATGAGGTTGGCAACCTCAATGTAAGCACCTGTGAATTACCCTAGTCAGGTGTTTACGTCTTGGGGTATGATTTTCAGCACACCCACCTTTAAAACCTGATAGTTTGACCTTAGATGCAAACTGATCATGGCGCAAACTGTAGCTACTTAATCAGCTAAGGGCTTAATTAACCCCTTGTCCCAGCAAAAAACCTAAGTATTTAGCCTCGGCCTTTCCTAAAGTGCATTTTTTGGGTTGGCCGTCATCCTTATACTCCTTAGTTCCTTCAATATATCTTCCATTATTCAAATATGTTGTACTCACATGCTGGAATATATTACAATGTAGTCAATATACATGGCAGCATACGACATGTATACTGGGGCAAATATTTGGTCCATGAGCCGTTGGAACATTGCTGCTGCACCATGCAGGCCAAATGGCATCCATGTAAATTCATATAGCCCCCAAGGTGTCCCAAATGCCATTTTGGCCCTATCCTAGCCATAACCCTATGGATAGGGCCAAAGGGTTTTGCCAATAACCTTTAGATAGGTCTATGGATGGGTAACCATAGATAGGTAACCATAGGGTTTTGCCAATAACCTTTAGCTAGGTCTATGGTGGTAATATATCGAGACTACCATATCCACTCCAACAATTCCTCACTATAACACAGTGAAAAGCATCAAACTTGCCTATTGCGTTCAAACACCTGAAATCTATGCATATCCTAAGGGACCCATCTGCTTTAGGAACTACAACCACGGAACTTCCCCACGGGCTGTGGGAGGGCACTATAATCCCTTGCTCTAACATTTTCTCTAAATCCTTGTGTACGGCTCAGTGCATGTGATGGGGAACCGGTCGCCACCACTCACTCACAACTACCCACAGTGGTGTGTATCTCATGTACCATGCCCTTAGCCCATCCCTGTTTTTCATTAAATACATCCCTAAATTTATTAATCAATCGCCCCAGTCCTTCCATTGATTACTCATTAAACCCTTGCTCAATTGTCCACTCTTGCTCAGGACATTCTTTTCCTCTTAGCTAGGGAACTTGGGCCCAAATTCCTTTATTTCCCTTTCTGAATTCACTATTCATTCCTCTGGATCCCTCCAGGCTCTCAATAAATTAACAAGGAAGATTTGATGTTCCCTCTGATGGCCTGGACAATATATGTCATAGCCAACTGTACCGGCCTCCTGTATAATCTGGAATGGGCCTCACCACTGTGTAAGTAGCTTATTGGCTGTAGTGGGTAGCAGCACCAAGACCCAATCCCCAACCTAAAACTCCCATTCCCTAGCCCTTCATCATATATCTACTTTTCTTTTTGTTGAGCTCCCTCCAAGTTCCCCCATGCCACCTATAGTTTCATAGTTGGTAGGGTCGGAAGGGACCTGAACAGATCATCAAGTCCGACTCCCTGCCATGGCAGGAAAAAGTACTGGGGTCAAACAACCCCAGCAAGGTGTTTGTCTAACCACCTGCCACGCTATATTGAGACAGTCCAATATATTTTGTCTATAGTGGTTAACACTAATTCCCTTATTCCCCGTTTCTTCCCAGGTCTCCTTCATCACCTGCATTAGGCCCTGTGGCTTACATCCAACAACTAATTCAAATGGAGAGAATTGCACTGAGGACTGAGGAATGTCCCTGAGTGCAAACAGCAAGGGTGTGATCAAAAGGTCCCACTTGCGTGGGTCCTTCTGAGCACGTGGTTGCAACCTGTGTTTTCATAGTTTCATAGTAATTAGGGGTCAGAAGTGACCTGAATAGATCATCTAGTTTACCCCCCCGCCACTGGTTGGAGCACACGCTGGGATCACACGACCTCAGACAGGTGTTCATCCAACCTCTTTTTGAATTTACCCAAGGTAGGAGCGAGGACTACTTCCCTAGGAAGTTGGTTCCAGATCCTAGCTACCCTGACAGTGAAATAGTGCCTCCTAATCTCTAACCTGAACCTGTTCTCCAGCAGGTTCTGGCCATTGTTCCTCATCACCCCAGGTGCCGCTGGGGAGAATAGGGCTCTTCCTATTTGCTGCTGATCTCCCCTAACGAGTTTGTAGGCAGCCACCAAATCCCCCCTCAACCTCCACTTGCTGAGGTTGAACAGGTTCAGGTCCCTCAGCCTCTCCTCATAGGGCCTGCCCTTTTGCCCTCCAACCAAGTGGGTGGCCCTCCTCTGAACCCTCTCAAGGCAGGCCACATCCTTCTTAAAGTGCAGTGCCCAGAACTGGACACAGTACTCCAGTTGAGGCCGGACCAATGTTGCGTAGAGGGGGAGTATCACCTCTCCGTACCAGCTTGAGATGCATCTTTGGATGCACAACAAGGTGTGGTTGGCTTTGCTGGCTGCAGTCTGGCATTGGTGGCTCATGTTCATCTTGGAGTCAGTAATGACTCCCAGATCCCTTCCCACCTCTGTGCTCACAAGGGGGGGAGCTCCCCAGCTTGTATGTATGCTGTGGATTCCTTCTCCCCAGGTGCAGCACCCTGCATTTATCTACATTGAACCCCATCCTATTACCATCCGCCCACCTCTGTAGTCTGTCTAAGTCTAATTGCAGCCTTTCTCTCCCTTCGAGCGAACCTACCTCTCCCCACATCTTGGTGTCATCAGCAAACTTGGACAACATGTTTTAATGTACTGTTGAATCGCTCTACTAAGCCATTGGTTTGAGAATGGTAAATAGATGTCCTAAATTGTTTAATCCTGAGCACCTGGCACATGGTTTTCAACAACCCCGATATAAAGTTGGTGCCTTGATCTGTGAGGATCTCTTGGGGAATCCCTACCCCAGATACCTATTTAGGTAGCTCTTTGGCAATACGCAGCACTGTAGCTGATCTCAGTGGTATGGCCTCTGGGTACCTGGTGGCATAATCCACCATCACCAATATGAACTGATAGCCAGCACTGCTCTTGGGTAAGGGCCCTACTATATCTAAAGCCACCTGGTCAAAAGGTATGATCAGCATCACCTGCAGTGGGGCTCGAGGTGGATGTATCTCATTAACTCTCTGGCACTCACTGCAGGTCAAACACCATCGCACTACTTCTTCCCTTAACCCTGGCCAAAAAAAAAATCTACTTATTTTTGCAGTGGTCTTGTCCCGACCCAAGTGCCCCCCAGTCAGTGTCACTGCCACACTGCTTGTCTAAATGGTTTGGGAACCAGCAGTTGCTCCATCACTTTCCCTTCTACTCATCCCTTCTTGACTCTATACAGCAATCCCCTCTTTATTTCAAAATAAGGGTCACATACACTCAACTCAGGGCATACCTTCTATCCAGGGCACTTCTTGTTCCCGGATCCGAATGAATTCTTCCTCCTCATCATGTGCCATCTTAAATTGCAGGCTACTGGCAATACCTTCTAAGTCCAGCAGCCATTCTTTATCTGTAGGTGGACCTATATCTTCTTTGCCTATACATCCGTCCATAATGGGCCACCCTTTCTGCTCCTCTTCTGACCTTTTCACTTGATCCAATACTTCATATACAGGAGGCCAGTCTCATCCAATTATCATTACACAATTGAGGTCAGGTGCTAACCCCACTCACATGCATCCCTGATGGTTAGCCACCTTCATTTGAAGGAAAACCCACTCGTACTGGTTGGACCCTCCACGGATACATCTCATACGAATTGGCTTCCTCCACTGGATACTTTCTCTGGGCACCAAATCAGCCCTGATCAAAGTCTGGGAACAGCCAGTGTCCAGTATCACTTGTATGGACTTCCCAGAAGTCCATGCCTTCACTACTGGCCAATCCCACACTGGAACTTCATCCCCACAGCCAACCTCTACCATCTCCATCTCAGGTGGTCTTTC
>NW_005842284.1:1215775-1241156 GCF_000455745.1 Alligator sinensis | reverse complement strand
CCCTTTCTGAGACTGCAAAACCTGAGGGCCTCTTCTGAATTCCTGGGAAGGTAGCGTCTAACCCATCCCTGGGTGTCTTCCTCCAAATCACTTAAAAATTGTTCCAGTAACATCTGGTCCACTAACCCTTTCATGGTTGTAACTTGATGGCGGCACCTACTTTTTTAACAAATCCTTTAGGAGCTGCAACAGTACACTCGGCCTCTTTTCTTCTCTACTCTTTCTGGCCCTCCAATAGTGTTCAGATGTAATCTCCAATCTGTACAAAATAGCGGCCTTCACTTTCTCATAATCATATGCCTCTTCTCTCAGCAGACCTCTTTAGGCAGCCTGGGCCTTTCCTACCAACAGAGCACCCAACTGGCTAGCCCACTGAGTCCTTTCTAGACCTACTTATATGGCAGTTCATTCAAAGGTCTCAATATAGGCTTCTACATCATCATCCTTAGTCATCTTATGTATCTTAAACAAGGCCCAGTTATGTCTCAGCCCTTCCTGCTACTGTAGGACCTGTTGTTGTTGTACTTCTAAGTTCTTAGTTACTGCCTGCAGGGTCTGGACCAATATATCCACCTGAGAAAGCATATTTAGTGTAACACCACTCCCGGCCAGTGCACCAATCTGTAAACGCCCATCAGTTACCCTAGTCAGGAGTCTACGTCTTGGGGTATGATCTTCAGCATGCCCACCTTTAGACCCTGACAGTTTGATCTTAGATGCAAACTTATAATGGTGCAAACCCTTGTCCCTGCTGCCACGCCTTGATGTTGCATATTAAAGAAGAGGGAGGTGTCCTGTTCTGCTATACTATTAACTGTTTGGTCAAACTCACTGTAACACTCAGCTTGTTCCTAACTTATAAACACATATGGCCAAGGACATAATTCAGAACGAGCTATTGTCTAAAATAAGGCTACCTTTTGACTGCTTCACTCCTTCCTGGTATCCATTGACTCCAGATACTATGAAACACTGTTTGAGTTGTCACCAGTTGTCTACCATATTTAGAGAGTTTTAGTTCAGGGGAAGCTTTGAACAGTTTAATTTTCCAGGTAAGGAATTTTCTTTGTTTAATACCATGTGGTGATCAGAAATGACTCAGAAACAAGTAGCGGTCTGCAACATTCAATGCCTGGGTACTAATCAATCAGTATTGATTGCCATGAATCACACACAACATAACATCCAGTTCTAGCTTGTTGTTGTAAGAGCCTGTTATGGTACACTGACCCATACAAGCACCCACTCTGCTGCTGTCCCTACCAATGAGCCTCTTTGCATGTAGCAGTCCTTCTTGCAGCTTAGTCCTCCAGCCTTACAGGTTATTCAGTTTCACCAATTCCAGAGCAGGAAAAAGTCCTACAAAGAAGAATCCAGTGACCTCACATCAAGGCTTCAGCTCCCAACTTAGGGCCTAGAGGTCTTTGTTTCAGACATTTTGATATGTCTTGTCCTTCAGATCAAAGAGTAACAGTCTACCTTCTTTAGTAGGAGACAAAGGGAACCTCAGACCTCCTTCTACTTTGGGTTGCAGTCTAAGAATCCTGTAGCAAGCATCTAAGTGTCCACTCCAATAAATTCTTTGCTGTTTTCCTGGCCAATCTCCAACTTTTCTTCCTTTGGACCCTTTCTCAACCCTGAAGATTTCTTTGCAGCTTGAACAGCAAGGAACATTTCTGAAGGTCTGCTGAACATGCTGAAGGTTTGATTCTTGTCCTTTTTTCATGTCTCAGTACAGTAGCTTCTTTTCCACAGGGGTCTTCCCAGTGTTTCACTTGGTATGTTCCAGAATTCTCATATCAAGAGAATATCCCAATGCTTCCTCTCAGCCCAGGGCTTCCTTCTGCTCTTTCCTCCCTGTGCCTTTCCCAAACTATTATCCTGCGGGTATATCTTCCTGGCAATTTGCCCATTCTGCAGGGTTCAGCTCATTTCTTTCCCAAAGAAAAAACATCTAACCAGAGTTCCTCTCTTATAGTACCCACCAATTTCTGAAAGCTTGGAATGCCCCTCTGGTACAACTGAATGAGCTAACTGAACCTTCAAACTTCTGTAGTCCTCTTGGTTACCTGTGTAAAGTTCAGACCCCCATCATGCCTCGATTCTAGCCAGTAACATGTACTCTGCATTTTTATGAGCATTCAGCAGTTCAAAACCCACCGTATTTCACTGACATTCTCAGCAGCAGGATACCACATAAGACACCCCCACAGCTGTGGGCATTTGCAAACAAGTCCTTGTCACTTCCCATGGAAGTGACAGAGCATCCTCCTGCCATTAATAACAATGAGTAGTGAGGGTGCACCCAGTTAACCACTCAGAAACTAATATTGGGTTTGTGAAAACAGCTTCTTAATGATCTTTAGCAGACCGCCAGAAAATCTCATTAGCAGCAACAAAAACACTGGAGGCTCTGCAGAGCAAGTCCTGCATGCATCGAAAGAGGCCATTAGTTTGCCTTCCTCATTAGAGAGGCCCATGAGTCACTATGTAGGAGTCACTTGGACACCAGCATAAGTTTTGGGAATAGTGGGAATGGACATTTAAGTGAAACCCTAAATCAACGGGAAAGCCACAAATGTTATTATTCAGAGCCATTCCCAACTGAAAATAAAAAGCAAATGCCCAATTTAATATTTTTCAATTTTCAAGGCAGGATGCCAGGTTAAGCCAATTGGGGAGGCAGGACAGACATCAGTATGCAGTACAAAATTGTCTCTCCTTAGATAATATTTCAGAACTAAAAAAGTTCAGCGCCCTCTATATGAGTGTGGCCAGGGCTCATTCAGAGACATTTTCTTTTCCTTAATAAAGGCAATGATGTTACTTAACTAATGAACAAAGTTGAAAAGGGGTTTCTTTTTTCTATTAATTCTTTTCACTAGAAAATTAAAATGTACAGAGGAACTGACTTTTTTTCCTCAACATTTTCTAATTGTTTTTAAAGGGTTTGGTCTCCTTGGCGAATGCCAAACAAGGCAAGCTAGAACCGTGCATTGGGAAGCTTGCTTAGTTCTGCAAAATCACTTCAGCTTTGACCTGCATTACCTTCTGATATTACAAGCCTGAGGCACCCTAATAGTTTTTCTTAATGATGCTCAGTTCTGCTTAAGTAACTCAGTTGCTCAAATCCAGCCCTAGACTTCTCTAGGGATCCAATATTGAAAAGTGCTGAGCACCATCAGCTGATATTTAACAGAGGCTGTTCAGTGTCTATTGGTTAATGCTACTGCCTGTTAGGGCTTGTAAGCTATACTGATTTTGTGATGCAGACTAACTGAGACTGGGATAAATCTACCATATTCCTTCCACTTGACCCAATTTGGAAATTGAAACCAAGCTCTCCAGAAATGAACAGCCATTCTGCTGACCCACAGCATTGCTAGTTCCCTCATGTCTAATTTCTCACTGTCTGAGATAATGTTTCTCCTTGTGTCTTGCCAAAGTCTTTGGAGACAAATACATCACTGCTTCATACTGTACATGGTTGAAAGATTATAATTAAGGCTGAATACTGCAGTGTTGCCAACTGTTACAATTTTATCATGAATCATGCCATATTTGATGCTTTTCTTAAAGCCTTAACTTTTAAAGTCCTATAATTGCAGTTTTCACTAAAAAGCATGTTTTTAGTCCTAATGTTCGTGGAGAAAAAAATATGATTCCTGGATAACCTTAAAGGCTCAAAGCCAGAAGGAAAATTAAAGGAACCAGCACTATTATTGCAAGACAACCTCATGATTTTCACACCATGGTTGAGGTTGCTGATGCAGATTCTCCATCTTCCTAGGCCAAACCTCTGCACAGTCCATGTGAAGGCTACAAACAATTAGACCATAAGGTCCAAATTTGCATTCAGCCACCTCTGAAATGGCATCCTCATTTTCGACCTTTCCATTTTATGTATACCCAAAGAAGAGAAGGTGAGCATATATGACAACAGCATGATGTCAAATAAACTACAAAGGCTGAACTATAAGTGGCATGTGCCCTCCTTTCCTCCTCAATGAGGGACTGGAATACAATTTGGACTCTTAGGTCTATTTTTCTGGCAGGTCTCTGAAAGCATTAGTAGGAGTTTTGGACACACCACAAGAAACTAAAAACTCCCTGTTCAAACATATGGTATGGCTTAGTCCTGGTGAGAAATATTCTTTACCCTGTGATAAATGTTCAAGTTGCTGGGCTGAACAAACTAGAATAGAGCTCTTCCTTTCATTTGGCAGCTGAGCCCATGGACCCATTTTGTTCCGTTACATCCTTAGCATCAGCAGATCATATCCCATGGATCCCCCATCTATTTATACACCTGCCAAGCTGTCATGCAAACAAAGGAAAAACGGAGCAGTTATTATCTTAGCTGTTGCCACGGCTCCCTGCATGTGTGAATGGAAGGCACTTTATGCCTTGTTCAAGCATGGCTGACATGGCTTTCATGTACTGGCAGAGGCTGAGGGGCTGCACAACGGAACGTTGTATAAACCATGCACTGTGGGCACGCTAATGCCAAGCAGAATAAGGACTCCATTATTAAACTCTGCATGATTATTTGTGCTTCCCCCATGCACTCTCTCCTAGTCATCGAAGCAGGATTTTCAGGGCAGAGCTGCTGGCAGGATCACTCTACCCGACTTACCAACATTTGTCCATCAAAACCAAAAAGCAAAGAAAGAGAGATAGAGTAGCTAGAACTCGATTAAGGTCCTTTCCAACTCTTACTCCTCACACCACTCATAGCGCATGTTTCTGGGTGAGAATGAAGGATGAAGATAAGGTTCTTTTAAAAGATTTCCATTTCTTCAATTTTAAACACTTAAAAAGGAAAAGTGGTTTGGTTTCGAAAGTAAATGTCCAGCGTGCCAAAGGCTGGCTGTATAGGCTGATATTTGGATTCAGATAATAGTCAGATTCCAGGTTCTTATTAATCAAGTCTCCACATGAGAATAGCAGTGTTGATATCCCCTTTTACCTTATCTCTTTTACCTCCTTTTCTAAACCATTGTCAGGTCAAAAGGCAGGGGACCTCTTGACCTGAGAGTGGCAATCTGGTCCTCTTGCCCCTCCCTGATGGTTGCCCATCACTCTGCACTCTAAGGCTAGGAGCAAAAATTACACATAAACTGGTAAAAGTGATTGGAAACTGGTTCAAGTCTCTAACACAACAGAAGTTCAATGCACATAAACCACTTTCAAAATGGCTGAAACCAGTTTAAAATAATATCAGACTTAACTGATTTAGGTTAAATCAGTTTATTGAACTTCTGTCCCAAATGCCCTCCAGATTCAAGTTAACTCACAGTCCCCCAGCATCCCAGTAAGTTTTGCACCTCACCCTCAACCCTTCCCCTTCCTTGCAGGGTGGGCAAGCTAGCCTTGGCCCAAGCTGTCTGCTTCCACCAAACAGAGAGGTGTGCTCTAGCACCTTCCAGCTTCTAGCCTTGGCCACCGCAGGCATGTGGCTGCATTTCTGGAATCAAAAGTGAATGTATGTTCCCATGCTTATAGATTCAATCTACGCAGCTTAAACTAACCTGCAAAAATTGAATCGATTCAGCCTTCGGCTGTTTGGTAGTCTGAACTTAACCTAAAGGTTTACTCGATAGACCCATTGTGCTTCCATTTCATAGTGAATTTGTTTAAGGGCTGTGGGTAACTAGTTGCCCAGCACCTCCTGCATTTTCCTATTATAATTCTTGCTGCTATACAATATGTCTTCAATCTGTGATGCTCCAAAGGAATGTCCTTAGCTACTGGAAATTTCCAGGGCATCTGAACCTGATCTGTTAAAGAGACAGTGCGGTGGCAGCAGTACTACACAGGATGCAAAGATGTTTGGGAGCTGCATGTTGTCCAGATAGATTACTCATCCATGAGCTTCCTACAGGCAAGCATGAATAATAAGGAAATAATACCCTTGTTTGAAAGCTATTGAATCATAATGGAGCTTTTTATGTCTGCAGTGTTCTGTCATCTGTGATGCTATATTTCTCACATGCATAATGGTTTGCAGATCAAGGCTTCTTCCTCAAGTAAATTTATCCCGCAAAAGTCCAGGTGGATTTAAGGATGATCTGGGAGAATTTGCATTTTCTCAGTACCTTAGTGATAAGCTATAGCAGCAGGTCTTTAGTCATCTGCTAAAAAATTAACTGAAGTCCACTTATCAATCAATATTCACTGCCTGCCATGAGCAGCCCAGGCTCTGTGTTGGCCTCTGCCACCCGCCATGGAGCCCTGACTGTTTGCAGCAAGCAGCTGCACCAGGGTCCAGAGAGCCTAGCTATTAGGTACTGGTCCCTGCTTCCCCTCCCCCTTACTCTGTTCAGTGGGGCAGGAAGTACATTGCCTGCTTCCTCTCTCCCACTCTGGGGCTCTTGTCCTTTCTGTGGGGCAGGGAGGCATAGGGGATGGTTTTGCTCGCTCCCCACATTGCTGCCCCTTGGTTCTTTGGGAACCTGAGGGGCAAGCGGGACAGGGAGGGTTGGGCCCCCCCAGCCCAGGGAGGTAGCTGTTGCAGCTAGGTACAGGTAGATGGGACTCCACAGCCCTGTCACCAAGCCCTGACATGTGGGCTGGCCTGAGCAGGTGCTGCTCTGCCTGCCACGGCATTTTGGCTCCCTGCTGCCCTGCCCTGGCCAGGGGAGCTGGGGTGTTTTCCAGCTGACAATCACTGAACCAGCTTTGCACCTTAACCCTGCGTGGAGTGGCACAGTGGGCAGCATGGGGGCCAGGCTGGGGAGAGTGATGGCAGGGATTTGGGTCAGCTGGCACCTTGGTCTGGCTGCAGCAGACATGGGAGCAGGTGGACAAAGATGGGTGGAGAAGACTTTGCCAGCTGCAAGCCAACCCTCACTGGGGCACTGAAGGGCAGGGCTTGTCCTCCCTCTGTGGAGCCACACACAGCACAGTGACCAGCAGGGAGTCTGCCCAGAGCCTGTGCGCTCTGTAATGGTGGGCGAAGGCCCTGCTACCGTCACCTGCGACTCACCCTTACATACATACACACACACAGGCACACAATCCCTCTCTCTCTCTCTCTCTCTCTCTCTCTCTCTCTCACACACACACACACACACACACACACACACACAGAGTGCCTGTGTTATCAGTTAAACAGTTAACTGATACAATTATCAGAGTTTAAACAGCTATTTTTTAAAATCATATTTATATCCCTACTGCAAACATATGAGCAGATCCAAAACTAAGGGGCTGATTCAAAGCCCATTTAAATCAATGGGTTCTCAGAATATCCCTGACCTTCAGTGTACTTTGGAAGAGACCCACAGTATATTCCAACCAAAACCATGGAGAAAGGGGAAAAAAGTTGGTACTCCTTAAGGTACACAGGAGTGATCCTGTAGCAAATGATTGGATTGCAGAGTCAGGTGGGAAATACATCAAGGTGCTCTGGGGAAGGAAAAGACAAAATAAATGTTGTGCTGCCACATACCGCTCTGCAGGTGCTAGTTCTTAATGTAATATATTTTTTCAATTGCCCTATAGCAATCAGCAGCTGGACAATGAAACAACTCCAATTACCAACAGACTCCAAATGAATATAACAATGCATACGCTCTGGATAACACAACTAATTAATTTAGCTTAAGCCCCAAGCAGACAGTGTCCAGAGAACCACAGCAAATTGAAGTCATCACTTTTCTTAGTCTGTTTTCTGAATACCTTGTAAGGAGGAAGCACTAGCTGAATATTGACATCTTCACTGTCTGGGGCTGGTAACAAGTTTCTCTTTCCTGATTTCCTGCTGTGGAAAGCAAAATTATTTAATGCTTAAAAGGTACAGGAGTGTGAGTTAGTAGAACTGGATCCAATTTCAAGATCTGCATAGACATTCCACTGTGACCTTAAGCAAATTGTATGTGCTAACACTTTTAGAAGTTCCCACTGTGAGGGCTTTCATGTTGAAGGGTCCATAATTAGTGGGCAGTTTTGGAAGTATTGGTTTTAATTTCCCAATCTCCCTGCTTTGGGTTCTATGTCATTTGTTTATGTATGTGCACATGCACACGTGCACACACACTCTCTCTCTCTCACACACACACACACACACACACACACACACTTACCCACTTTTCACCATTGCTGTTGGGTTTAATTTGTTAATATTTGAAGGACTACCAGTACCAAAAGTTTAAAAATCATAAATCAGGCCCCAAAATGTATGTAACTTTTAATAATAAATATTGGACTTTGTGCTTTGGCTTCATGTTACCTATGAAAGCTTATGCCTTTCTGAATAAGCTAGTTTCTAAGGTACCCCCTGCCCTGTCTTCTGCCAAAAATTAAAGTTGAGATTATCATTTTATAATGATAATGATTCCAAAAACTGGGGCTTTAAGAAAAGACACTAAATATTTTCAGACCTGCAGATACCCTGCACTGAATAGCACTTGGATAACCTAGAGGGATGGTACTATATGTATACATTATTGTTAAATTTACAGTCATCCCTCCTCCCACTTTAATTCCTCAATTCTGACCTTTCTTCTCCCTAAATTCAGTTCTGAAGACACTATTCTTCTTTGCAAAACCACAACAAATTTTAATCAATGTAATGTCTAAGTGCATCCTCTCGTTAGTAACAGGTGAGGTTTTTCCACTTCTTCCTCAGCCCTCTCCCAAGTTCAATAAGTTTTGGAAGTTCCCTGCTCCTCATGATCTGCACAGTCCACTTTGGAAGCATTGCAATTTCTTGTATGGCTGTTTTTCTGATCTGATATTTAACAGTAGAAGGAGCCCTGGGAGGAATTTGGTAGACAGTTTTAGAGTTGTCCAAGGGTACTTGTGATAGGAAGGAGAAGGGCCCTTAAGAGGAACAGCTTGACATTAGGGACAGAAAGTAGATATGGCTCAGA
The DNA here is from genome assembly GCF_000455745.1 of Alligator sinensis. Lineage (NCBI taxonomy): Eukaryota > Metazoa > Chordata > Crocodylia > Alligatoridae > Alligator > Alligator sinensis. Next base: position 1,232,280 of record NW_005842284.1, on the reverse strand, counting down.
ACAAAAAACCCAGCCTGTGGCTGGAAGACAAGTGTTCTGTGTTGTAGAAAGTTGAGTCAGAGCACTTTACACTGTGAGGAGGTTTCCAGCAGCCGAAGAGTGACAGACTCAAACCCCATTGTCTTCCAAGCTGACAACCCTTGAGTGACACAAGCTCTATTTGACTGCTATTGCTCATTCTGTCTGTGGGAGGAGACTAGAGACTCACGGCGCTCTCCAGAGACAGCACTGTCTGCAATACTGATCTTCAGAAAGGGGCCTTACTTTTTTTAAATGAGTAAATTAGTTAGGAGGTGCCTGAAGGGAAAAGTGGGGAAATTAAAATTCAGAGAAGCAGCATGAAGGCCGTTTAAGAATAACTTATTAGAATCACAGAATATCTGTGGCGTACCTTCAAGCTAGAGAAGGACAGGATGAAGAAGGTGGGGAGGGATGCAAAGTGGTAAAATATCTGAATGTATTTTTGCCACAAAAATCCCATTTTGAAAACAGGAATCTAGCTCAACAGAGGCTAAAAGAATTGATGATAAATGCTAAGAAGTGTAAAACAGAGAAAATAGACTGCACTTAAGGGTATCACCAGGCCCTCACATACCCTCCTGTAATTGAAGCTGTCTTAGGTTAGTAGATACTATTACACCACTATCTGGCTGCTTAGGGGTGGATTTAGATAGATTAAGCTCTACACTAGTGTCACACTTATGCTGGTAGAGATATATCACTTAGTCTTTCAGGGGTAGTTCCACACCAGATCAGAAGTTACCCCAACTTAGAGGTTATCTGCCCACTACTTTTTTAATCCAGCATAGCACACTTCATCTTTCCACACCTTAAATTATGCGTGTGTTTAGGTGGTGCCCTGAATAGGCAAACTTACGATGAAGCACTTGTTTGAATCAAGACCTAAAAGGTCCTTCTTGTTCATATGCACACAGGAAGACCACAGCAGACCTGAGATATGAGCTGGGGGCCCAATATTGGAGCATTAACCACAAAGACACTCTTCCTTTCTTCCTTACTATTGGTGTTCTTGAGAAATTACCCTTAAAAATGGCTCAAATCTACCTGCTACTTGCAGCCTGATCTTCATGCAGAAAGAGTATCATATCCTCCTTAGATGTTGAAATAATTCCACCGCTCAAGTGAGCAGCCTGAGTTTTAAAGTCTGACATAAGGGATGCAGTGTGTCTGACACCCAGTAAAGTGAAGATTTGTAACACCTGATGTTTACAGACTATCCTGCATTCTAAAATAAGCTGGAATTTCTTTACTCCATTTGGCTGTGGGCAGTGCTAATGTACATTGATTAATAACATCCGTTGTTTATTCAAATGTGTGTCCAAACTTACACACATTTACAACAGTGGCCCAATGCTTAGGGTGCCAAATTGCAGCCTGTGAGACCAGTTTCCTGATCTTCCTTCCTTGCCCTGGAGATTTTCCCTGTGGCTTTGGAAAAGTCCTACAGGATATGTCTACACCAAGGCCCTAAGGTTCTCAGGGAGGGATGTTCCTGAGCATACCCCTTCTATCCACTCCCATTTACACACACCAAGCCCAGAAATGCAGTGGTAAAGTGACTCCAGAGTGCAGTAGTATAACAAACAGCATGTGACTAGGCATTAGCCATAGGTGCCTATTTAAATGGGCACATGAATGGCAGATGCTCCCACTGCTGCCCAGCTGTCACAACAGCCCCTGCCACCACCACTGGAGTGCAGACCCTGGATGTTAACACTCCATGATGGGATGGGAGAAGCTGAGTGAAGTGGTTTTGGAAGTGTCCTTCCCCAAGGACCTTGGGAACACTGTAGAAATTCCCTCAGTCTCTCTGTCACAGCTCTCACATGTGAAATGGGAATAAAAGTACTACATTACCTCACAGGAATGTTTTGGGGAGGACACATAGAGCAAGTATTGTCAGGTCATTAGACTGTGCAGTGATGGGATCTATGCCACTACCTCTAATGCAGACACACAGCAAGTTCAAAACGTTCATGGCAGGAAGAAGAGAAGACATCCCGTAAAACAATAAAATAAAATAAAGGATTTCTCACTATTCAGATGTCAGCAATGAAGCCCAGGCAAAAATTGGTCTAGTGAACTACTGCAGTGAGAGAAAACATGTCCCTTCCTTCCCCTTCAGTACTACATTGTGTGCATGTAGATGAGATAGATTGAGACAGGGGGAAAGTGCCTTTTGGAGGATTTTGCATGCATAGACAAACTTTTAACCGAAGCGTGAACACATATTCCAGGGCTGGGGACTAGTTTATGAAGAAAGCAGCCTCTAGGATGAGTTCCTGAATAGGGGAAAGCAAGGAAATGGGAAAGAAATGAAGAAAATTTAGACATGAACTAACTCAAGAGCCGAAGAGGGGTCAAATCAAGTACATGGTAACAGCTGTAGAAGAGAAAGGAATAAATACATTTGTGTAGTAATACTTTCTAACTTATATGTAGTACTTCTCATGGGTACATTTCAAAGTGCTTCACAATGGCAATAAATATCATTGTCCCCATTTTACTGATTAGAAAATAGAGGCGCAGAGAAGAAAGGTCATTTGTCCAAGGTCACCCAGAAGGCTGGCTGCAGAACTGAAAATACAACCTAGGTCCTCTGGGTCCCAGTACTGTACAGTGATCTTTTAACCCAATCCTATTGCATTCAGTATTAGCTATTTTATAAACCAGAGAAACAATCCCAGCTGTTCCTGAATTAATTTCAGCACATCTGAGGGGGGAGAAGTTGCAATGCCCCATCTTTCTGCCCTCTGCAATGCTGCAGCCTGCTTTGGAACCAGTACAGTCCCTAGCATAAGTATTCATATTCTCAGGGGTCTCTAATTTATGCAGACATTGATAGCTCCCTAAGAGCTGTTCTGCCTCCCCCCACCTCCCTTCCTTTTGACAGGCTTCTATACCAATGTGTGGGCAGCAGGTGATATAAAGTGCTTTGTATCAGCTTAGCATTTCCCCACACCTTTAAGGGGACCTTACAGTGAGCTGAGAATAAACCCTTTATCACTGGAAGAGATGTAATAAGGCAGCTCTGAACCCTGGGCAACAGTGGCACATATGGGAGCACTGGCTGTCATGCTACTGGCATCAGCAGGACAGCCAGCCACAAACTCCATCACTGGCCCACAAAGGCAGTGCCCTGGGCTGCTGCCCCAGTTGCCCCCCTTCCCCTCCCAGCCCCTCTCAGTTATGTTACTATCTGTAGTATTGCCAACTGTCTTGATTATTACTGCAAGCCTCATGAAATCTCATGTTTTGTGCACAGCTCCACATCCTGGAGCCATGTGATTATTTTGGGAGAACCTCAGCTTGCATTTAACATTTTTCTAGTCCTCGTGGTTGTGGAAAAAAAGCTGTGATCCCAATTGAACCTTAAAGGCTCAAGAACAAAGAAGAAAAGCAAAAGACCTCAACTGTAATTAGTAATAGTAGTTGTAGTAGCAGTAATATGAGACTGCCAACCAAGCAGTCTACTCAGTATTATAAGAGGGACCATTGTTGTTATTAATAATAATATAAACTATTAATTATTATTCATGCCAATGATGATGATGATGATGACAGCAATAACAGTCCAAACCTGCAACAACAACCATGTCTTATACTGTTTAAGTTACTCCCGTGGTTTGGAGGTAGAGGGGCAGTGGAGTCTTCCTGACTCATTCATTTTGAATGTATGTGGCTGGTACTGTGCTTGCTACACATACTTGACAATTTTTTTAAGTATTTGTGTTTCTTGGCTCAATTGGGCTATATCATTAGCTGATTCAAATCTGCATTGGCGATGCCTTGATTAACCACAGCTGAGAGTCTGGCCTATTCTTGCTCTTAATTTTGAGCTATTTTCCTAAACTCAGGAGAAAGCACCTTTTTCATTTTTAAACTAATACACAATACAATATGTGATGGCTACTAGTCCCTAACTGCTCAGCCAGCTGTGCAATGCAATTTTATTCCTCTTGATAAAGGGTAAAATAAATTAGGTTTTTGTTACCATCAAATTACCCTTATTTTAAGGGTTTCAGTTTTCCAGGGCTAAAGGTTGTCTCCCTATGCCCCTCTAATAATATTGAGTAGAGTGCTTTGATGGCAGTCGCATTTGGCTCAATTCCCCCAATTATTCATTAGTGCTGATATTTTAAATAATGCGGGTAGTTCAAAGCCTCCCGTAAGCTTCCCTGAAGAGGCAGCTGCGGATTTCCTCCAATACAGCCAGTACCATGGTTCATAGAAAGGACATGTTGAGAGGGGGGAAACTGGGGTAAGAGAAGGTGCGGCAGAAACACATAATGTCCTTCAGGCTGTCAGGCAATTTTGACCCAGAATCAGGAGAATGTGAGAAAGTGGCTTAGAGTCACCTCTCTCCTCAGCCTCATCAGCTGTATAGCTTAAAACTGAGCCCTAGGATTTTGCTTTCAGTGCAAGCAAAGCTCCCCCTCACATTGCTTAAACAGACGTCTCTTTTCCCTGAGGAAACCGTCTAGGACGTGTATTGTATGAGATGCCTGGCGGCTGGCATGCAGCCAGTGTGACATTCCCTGGCACATGCCCATTACGCTTCACCCTGTGTGTGAACCCACAAGATTATACATAAGTGCCTATTTTAACTTTCCCCTACTGAGGAAGCAGCCTGTGCTTAAAGGGACAGTGACAACTTGAAAACATAACCAAAAAAGAAATTAAAGCAACTTTTAAGATCCTGTGGTCCCCAAGCCAATGTTTTGTGGTTTATGCCATCAAATTTTTTTTTTCTGCTTGGGAAGTAAGTTGTTTTTTATTCTCCTTTTAATATATGAGAGATAAGGGGAACTGGAGGCTGTGATTTTTGCATCAGGGTCTGCTAGCACAAACCCCTGTGCCCAAACAACACTAAGTGCAGTGGATGGGTCTCTGCAAAGGTGGACAGTTACATCCAAAAATAGCTGATGCCAGACCCAGGAGTAACCCACTATCCTGGGAAGGAGTAAAACTGCTTATACACAAATGAGTGTCAAATGGACAAAGTAAACAACCTAGACATATAGGAAAACTGTATCTTTCTAATTTCCATCGATAGCACTCTCCAGTGAAATATTGGCAGGCTTGTGAATTAAAAAATCACAGATCAAAACGACCACAAATCATACAATTGGCTCAAAAATCTTTTTTTTTTCTCCTCAGGGAGAGGGATTTCTTTTTATTTGCCAGCTGGGATGTTGAGCCTGAGTGATACACAAGGTCAGGTATTCAAGCTTTTCTCCACACTTGCAAGCCAGAAAGTCATTTTTTTTCTAAACATGAGAGTTGAGATTGTGCTGCAATTATTTGACACTAGGAGCAATTATTTAAGAAAACAACAAGAATGAAATCACAAGACTTGCCAACTCAAAGCACTTCGTAACCATAACAGGTGAAATAATTTCAGTGGTTTTAAATTGTGAATGCCCCTTTAACTTTGGCATCATTTAAACATGTGTTCACACTTTCTCGCCTTCCTCGCTACAATCAGAACACCCTTCAGCCGGTAATCAGGATGGGACTATTCAGCTAAGAGTGTGTTTGAAGTTTTGCACAATGTAAAAACACACTGAAGATTCACCATATGATGTCTACGCAGATGCTTTTATCATTCGTTTTGACCTGTGCATGTTACATGTCTGCCTTGAAAAACTAATAAAAAGATTTGCTCTTATATATAACAAGAAAAGAACATCAGAAATAAGAAGCCTGTGGGAGAGAGTCAGTGACTTTGCTAAACCATCACAGCATAAAGAGAGGCAAATCAAAGAGGAACCAAATCTTGTCGAAAAGCTAAATGATTTTGTATAATGGACATGTTACTGCTTGATTTCAGTCTCCCACTCTGTGTCACGATGTGCTGCTCGCTACCTTCAGAAGAGACATGTTTCTTCTGTTATGAATATAGGATTTACATGATATTGAAAACCAAAACAGCAGAAAGACTTGTCAGTTATACTTAAGATCTTGGTGTGGTGGCAGATGGGTTAAGGCTTTTTGCTACTAATACAAACAGAGACATAAATTCAAGCCTCATTCTGGATTTGGGCTATAGGCCAGCCCTGGTCAGCCCAGCTGACAAGGAATACCTGGTCATTTTGAGCTTGAAAGTCAGAGGTTGGACAGATGAGGAATCTCTGTCAGTGGAAGTTTTTAACTGCAGATGAATATTTATCTGTGATGGTTTAGACAGAGATAATCCTGCCTTGAATAGATCTCCTGAAGGCCATTCCAGCTTTATTTTTCTATGAATCTGATGTATGCTAGCCACATCACTCCCTTGTGTGAGGTCGGGTATGGATGCCAATGGGTCTTCTTGGTTCAGGTGGGCCATGACTGCTGAGTTGTCCTATTGGAATCAGGACCTCCTTTTAAAAAAATAACTCATAACTAATTGTTTGTATTAATCAGTCTGGGGATGACCAATTTGAGATGCCTCAGATGGACTTTATTTAATTTTATTTTATTTTTTTACTGCAGTGGCCCAGCTCATTGTGCAAAAATAAGCATTAACACAAATCTTTCTAGGACTGGGATCTCAATGTGTAATACTGTAAAGAAATAGGGTTTTTTTTAGTGATTTAGACATGTTTTATATTATGCGATTAGAAGCTATTTGATATTCCACTGCAGTTTTCTTGCCACTGCTACCAGAGTCTTTTAAACACAACAGGGCATTAGATAATAGACAATAAAATACTTCAGCCAGGGAAATGGAAATAAAACCCGAACGTGCTAATGTAATCCACCTGAGTCAAAAGAGCCAAAATTCTTCTCTGATGACAAGTCAGTACAAGAAAAATCACATGCAAAGGAAATGCAGCACTTTACCACAGGGCACAGCTATTAGCAGAATCGCACCTGTCCTGCACATGCTCAAAGGAATCAATGAAGTGATAGCTTCCAATACTTGTCCAAACATGCTCAGATGAAATAAAGCACATGAAGCTGTGATCAAAACTCAGCAAGGAGAATTTCCCTGATGAAGGTCAAAGACTGCATTGTCATCCCTGAGAGCCTGACAGATGAAGATCATTTTATTTTGTACGTGATCAAAAAAAGGAATGAATGTTACTATTGTTGAGGGAGAGATTTCTATGTACCATGGTATTGATCTAATTGCCCACTGAAGCCACTGGGCCTTGGATCAGGCCCTAAGCCAAGGACTGCTATTATAATAAAAGAGCCAGCTTCAATTCTTGTTAAATAGAGCTGAGTGAATACTCCAAAAACTGTTTTGGGAAAACTCTTGCCCAGCCCCACCCCCCAAAAATTGAATCTGATTTTGTTTTGTTCATGCCCTTCTTTAGTGCCTTGCTAAAAATATTCTAGCAAGCAGCTTCACCAGCAGAAATGATTGTAAAGACAGTGAATTTTAAGTGGCTTTTAGCAAAATTTTTGGAATGCAGATCTCAAACTTATCCACCTTAGAAATTAGAGCCTGATTTTTAAAAAGCGAGTGAGGATTTTGTAGGCCCACCTTCAACAGCTTAAAGGAGCCTAATTTTCACAGGGCAGGTGCTCAACTTTTTTTCTGAAAAACAAGGCCACTTTAGGAAATCTTAAGTGCCTTGTCACATGTGGCACTTTGACCTGCTCAAAGGTTGATCAGTTTTAGTGCTAGCTCAAGTTTGGAGTGGCCACACATTCAAGCCAGTAAAGGCCTCAAAGACTGAAGGGCCACTCCACTCCCATTCTGGGCTTCTCCCCTGCCACCTGCCCCTGAGACTCCCCCTGTTTTCCCCACCCCGGGGTTGTGAACAGGTTTGAATTTTCTTGTTCTGCAAGCCTCTGGGTCTACCACAACAGATAACCTTTTACCTTTCAGGATTTCCCATCAGTTACAAAACTGCTGGACGGTATCAGAAATAATGATGGCAAAAACAAATGGCAGAATATCAAGACCCCAAGGAATTTCTTAATGAATGGGACTTGAAACAGTATTTTGTCAGACTAATTGCATGCTGAAAAAAAGCTTTCAGTTATATTTTGAAAATATATTCAGTTTGACAGTGAAGTGTTATGGATTAAGCTACAGTGAATTCTATGCCTCATTTTTACCTGACATTTCTTTGTACAAATAATAATACTCGAAATTTTGCCCTCAAGATATATCCAAGCAAGTCCCACAGAAGATAACTAGAGTTTTGCATTCATATCCCAGGGCAGAATTTTGCTCTATATGTTCAACAATAGTGTTTTAAACTCTTCCTAATTACTAGCTCACCAGAAGTGTTTTTCTTTCTCATTCTTTTGGATTTAACCATGAACTTTTAACTGTTTTTTTCCTATGCAAAGAATGTATGGTTCATAGAAACAAGGGATTGCAAAGACCTTTTGGGTTATTCACTCTGTTGTCTGGCGGCTACACATGGCTCTTCTCTGAAGTGCTTTTTCCAATGATTTGTCGAGCTTAATTTAATTTTTTCCAAGTGATGGGACTGCCATCAGTTCCCATGGTCACTGAGATGAGAATAAGAAATCTCACTATCAAGAAGTTTCTCTGGTATTGAGTCTAAATTCCCCCTTCTTTAATTGAATTCATTATACCTAGATTGAAGCCTGTGTGCCTCATCTAATACTTCCTTCCTATTCTTTTGTGCACAGAATTAGTATATACCGTTATTGTAACCAGCACTAAAACACTGAGTTCGTTAACACATTCTGGTGGCTAGACCATGTAAGAGAAGTTTATAAATCAGCTACTATCTACAAGTTAATGCATCTGGTAACTTAGATTGATAAGTAAAAGTTTAGATTCATGCACCTTGGTTTGTTTCAGTCTCCACTGATGAGCTTTCAGGAGCCTTATTGTAGTATCATGTATTCTCCCCTTATATGTCTTTTAGCTGGATAGAACAATCTGGGGAATATCTATGCATTGCTTATTAACTTAGTTTTGATACTGAGGATGTTCTGTGCATAGCTATATAAGACAGCAAACTGTTTTGAATGTGGAACTTATCTGCTGCCCATTTTAACCTCATTGCGGAACTAAAATGCAGAGGGATTATGATAGAGGACTTATAATAGAAGACTGTTCAACTTGAGACCATTGCTCCTTGTTGTTATCTGCCACCACTGAGTAATTTCAGTTCCCTCAGCCTCTCCTCAGAAGCCATGTGCCCCAGACACCTAACTGTTGTCATTGCTCTCTGCTGAACTATCCAATTTGTCCACATCTATTCTGTAGTGGGAGGCCCAAAACTGGACACAGTACTCCAGATGTGGCCTCACCAATGCCGAATAGTTGGAAAAAATCACTCCCCTTGATCTGCTGGCAACACTCCTACCAATGCAGCTCTGTATGCTGTTAGTCTTCTTGGGAACAAGAGCACACAGTTGATTTATATTCAGCTTCTTGTCCATTGTAAATCCCAGGTCTTTTCTGCAGAGCTGCTGCTTAGCCACTCGGTCCCCAGCACATACCAGTGCATGGAATTGTGCTGTTCTAAGTGCAGGACTTTACATTTGTCTTTATTGAACCTTATGAGATTTCCTTTAGTCAAATTCTCCAATTTGTCTAGGCCTCTCTGAATCCTGCCCCTCCCCTCCAGCACATCTACTACTTCCCCCAGCTTGGTGTCATCTGCAAGCTTGCTGGGGATGCACTCCCTCCCATCTTCCAGGTCATTGATAAAGATAGTGAACAAAACTGGCCCCAGGACCAACCCCTGGGGCACTCCACTTGATACCAGCTGCCAACTAAACATTGAGCCATTGATTAGTACCTTTGACCCCACCCATCCAGCAGTTTTCTATCCACCTTACAGTCCATTCATCCAACCCGGACTTCCTTAGCTTGCTTGTGTGAATATTGTGGGAGATCATATCAAAAGCCTTGCTAAAGTTAATGTATATCACATCCACTGCTTTCTGCATCCACAGAACCAATCATCTCATCATAGAAGGCAATCAAGTTGGTCAGGCATAACTTGCCTTTGGTGAATCCATGCTGACTGTTCCTAATCACCTTCTTCTCCTCCAAGTGCTTAGAAATGTATTCCTTGAAGACCTGCTCCATGATTCTTCCAGGGACTGATGTGAAGCTGACCAGTCTGTAGTTTCCTGGATCCTCCTCCTTTTTCTTTCTTCAAGATGGGCACTATATTTGCCCTTTTCCAATTGCTAGCTGCAACTCCAATTGAACTTTGGCCTTCCTGATTTTATCCCTGCATGCCCGAGCAGTGCTCTTTTACTCCTCCCTAGTAGCATAAGAGTAGTACCCTAAGACAAACAATCAACTACTGACCCAGGGAACGTAATTTTCCAAGTCTCATTTCTGGTTTGGAGGTAACTAAGCAATAAAACCCCTGATGGATTTTGACAATCTAATATGGCTGATTAGGAGGGTCACCTGACAAAGGAACTAGTGGTTATAAAAGACATTTGTAGAAACAATTTGTCAAGAGAGCAGAAGGGAACTGATGGCAGCAGAAAGGGAGAAGGAAAAAAAGCTCCCTGATTTCTAGAAGCAGCCAAGTGCAGGGGAGGATGAGCATCTCTACCCTCTCTGTTTTGTGCTACGGTGGTGTTACAAACCTGTGATGAACCAGAAGGTGATTATATGGCCAAATTTGGCAAAGCATTGGCCATCTACCAGGCAAGGTCCTTTCAGCACCTCAAGCAGCCAAGGCTAGTCTATCTCTGTGTTTGAATGTGTTTAATACATCTCTATAAGCCAACCTTTTATAAACCGGAGACCAGTGGGAGCGAGATGGGGCACACAGGGCCAGCTGCCTCCCTCCTGGGGCTGCACCACTGCCCAGCTTTAACTCCAGAAGCTGCTCACCTGGGTGGACAGACAGGGGTCCGAGCTGGGGCTCATGCCTCAACTCGGCAGCCAACCCGGCGGCCCGATGGTTGGCAACCTCTGCTATAAGGTATCTGCATTAATTATAGTAATGGAGGCAAAGCTTCCATAAGTATCAGGTTTACTTTTCTAGCCTATTAGAATGTTTTAATCTTTTTATGAATTTACAATAGGAGAAATAGGTTGTTGTGGTGTGGAGTAGAATCCTGTCATGGGTTAAAGACGATAGAAAGGAAAAATAGGCATTGTAGGCCACAATCTATTTCACCTATGGGGCACTTAAATGCAATTCTGTCAGAGCTGTAGTGAGCTCAGTCAGTGCCAGGTATGGGGATAGGGAAGAAGGGAAGCTTTACCTGACCAGCCCCTCTATGCAGTAGCAGTAGTAGCTGTCTTCCCTGTGCAGTCAGGGCAGTAGCAGCAGAAAGAGAGCCCAGCTCTCTGGGTGCTGCTCCTGGGGCCCCCATTTCCTTGCCTCATCCCAGGTATGCTACTGGGCACAAAGCTGTGCTTACTGTAAGAAAAACTCCCCGAGGCTGAGGAAAAGTTGGGGGAGTGCAGTATTCTCCTGTCATGGTAAAGATTTTTTGGGGGGAGGGAGTTTTGTGCCCCATTATAATTGGCACCTGGAGCTGTTGACCCACTTACCCCCTTAGATATGTTTCTGAATTCAGTTCTGTCTTGTTCAAGTCCCTGAAAATCCATGAATGTATATTTTTTGTAATACACTGTCATTTTATCCTTAAGATGATAGGATCATAGAAAAGCAGGGCTAGAATGGACCTTGCAAGATCATCTAGGATCAAGGCAGGAGCAACCCTAACTAAACCATCCCAGTCTGTCCAACCTGCTCTTCAATTTTTTCTTTTCCAGGGACAGAGATTCCACAATTTCTCTAGGTGCCTGTTCCAATACTTGAACAACCCTCAGAGTCAAATAGTTCCTCCTAATCTCCAATCTGCTGAAGTTTGAGGTCAGTGATCCTAGTGCTGTGACCTACAGCCACAGAGAAAAGCCCGTCTCTATCCTCTCTATAGTCACCCTTCAGATATTTAAAGACTGTTATCAAATTTCCTCCCTCCCCTCAGCAGTTTTCTCTTCTCCAAACTAAATAATCCCAGTTCTTTCAGCCTTTCCTTATAGGCCTCCAAGGCCACTTATAATTTTTGTTTCTCAGCACTGGACTCTTTCCAATCTGTCCACATCCTTCTTGAAGTGTATGGCCCAAAAGTGGACACTATGCTACAGGCAAGGCCTTATCAGTACTGAAAAAAGCAAAAGAGTAGCTTCCCTTGATTTGCAAGTGACACTCTTATTAATACAATCCAGTATGCTGTTGGCCTTTTTGGCAACAAGAGCACACTATTGACTTATATTCAGCTTAGGACCTACTGTAACCCCCAGGTCCTTCTCTGCAATACTGAAGCCTAGCCAGTCATTCCCCAGTCGGTATTTGTGCATGCATGCAATTATTCTGTCCCAAGTGCAGGACTTTGTACTTGTCCTTGTTGAACTTCATCTGATTGATCACAGACAATTTATGCAGTCCATCCAGATCATTCTGGGTTCTGGCCCTACCATCCAGAGTGTCTACAACTCCACCCAACTCAGTATCATCCAATGTACTAAGTGTGTACTCAGTCCCATTGTCCACATCATTAATGAAGATGTTGAACATTACTGGACCTAGGGCAGGCCCCAGAAACCCCACTTGATACCTCCTCCCAACTAGACTTTGAGCCATTGATGGCTATGCATTGAGCATGATGATCTAACCAGTTATGTATCCACCTTAGAGTACTTTCACCTGGTCTATATTTCCTTAGTTTGTTAATGAGACTGCCATGGGCAACAATGTCAAAAGCCTTGCTAAAGTCAAGGTACATCACATCCACTGCACTCCTCCCACTCACAGAGCCTGTCACCTTATGAAAGAAGAAAATCAAGTTGGTCGGGCATGACTTGGTCTTGGTGACTTCTTTTTAGTACTGCATCACAAAAAATGCAGTGAGGAGGAGAAAGACCCACTCAACTTTTGTATTATCAGTGTTTCAAAGACTCAAGCAGGATGGAATCAGATGGCATTGGGGTGCATAACTTTACTTATATGTGTAATAGTTTAAATAAAATCTGGTCCCCTGTTCTCAATGTGGGAAGAAACTATGCAGATATCAGTATTCCTAGAATTGTTCAACCTGCTGCATCAGATTCACTCTGGGTGTGGTTTCACTGGAAGAGGGTTTCAGACCTGAGGGAGAGTAGTAGTGCTACCTTTCAGAGCAGGGCTGCTGTAAATTCCAGGCTGAACTTCATCAGGACACCAGTGACAAAAACTTTTAAAGATGCCATGAATTAGCATGTTGCTTAGCAGGGCTGACTTCCCTTTCCCAGGCCAGTTATGCTCACTTTGTGGATTGCTCAAGCTGTTTGTGCACTCCCCAACAGAACAGACTTTGCAGATTTTATTCTGTTATAGCACTTCCATTTGAGGTATTTTTCCCACTTCTGGGGGATCTCATATTAGTCTTTATCATAGGGACCCAACTTCCACCTGCTGTATGTAGATGAACTACCAAGTAGAGGGTGTGACTGAAGAAGCAGCAGCATTTGCTGATCTCAACATTATTTAGCAAAGATGAAAGAGAAATGAGGATTGTTAAGTCCAGAAAGGCCTATCAAAACTAGGCAATTGGGCAGCAAAATGACAGATTAAATTATCTGTAGACAAGTGCAAGGTAATGCACATTGGATGGAACAATTTAAATTACCCATACATGCTGATGGATTCTGAATTAGCTCTAACTTCTCAGGAAAAAAAGATCCTGGGCATCATTACAGATGGCTTGATGAAGGCATCTTCTCTATGTGCAGAAGCAGTTTCAAAAAGGCAAATAAGATATTTGGCTGTGCTGAGAAGTAGATGGTGAATAGCATGGACAAAATTATATAGTGCCATTATATGAAACCACAGTACTCTCTGTCCTCACCTTGAATAGTGAATCCATTTTTGGTCACCTCACCCTGGAAAGGCAGTAAGAGAAATAGGAAAGGTCCACAGAAGGGCAAACAAAATGATTACACAGAAGCACTGGGGGATGTTTTATACTGGGAGAAAATGTAAAAGATGGGTGTCCCTTAATTTAAAAGAGAGAAAAAAAGACAAGATAAGAGAAGGTTCTATAAAATACAAAGTACTATGCAGAGAAAGGCAGTCATATGCTTCTGTTTTTAAACTTTCCTATAATGCAAGCATGTACAAGAAAAGCCCTGAAATACCAGTTTATAGAACAGAGTATTAACCTGGGAAACTCAGTGACAGGATAAAATCATAGCAAAGGGAGTCAAGCTCTGATTTAGACATTTCTGGGGTGATTTCTCATTTGCACCAACACCCAGATCCTCACTGCCCAAGAGGAGTAAAGGCATCTTAGCATTAATGAGAATCAGTCCTTTATGTGCCTCTGTTGTTATGCTAGCTACAGTAAATGTCTTCTTCTTCAGCAATCCCTCGCAGTGAAGGATGATGGTCTTCCACAATTATCTTATCTGTGTGGGCAAAGATGGCTGATGAGGCCTGTCTGGGATCGACAGACTCTACTGCAGCTCAGAGATGTGTTTCCATGTGAAATAGGTTGCACACTGGATTCTAGATTTGGTCTGTAATATGCTGTTTCTACCACTCCCACTTTTCCACCTCCTGTTGTTGTGAGGTTTCAAAGTACTGAGATCTCTGCAGCAGTCTCTTCCTCCATTTGGGGCAGTCCTGGACAATAGTCTCCATGAATTGATATCACTGTTGCATTTTTTTAAGTTGACCTTGAGAATGTACCTGAAGCACTTCCTCTGCCCTCCACTTGAGCATATGGGGGCTATAATGCCCCAAACTTCAGAGCCCTTGCACTAATCGTTAGCTGCTATTCAGAGGGAGACATTTTCCCCTTCAGTGTATAGGACTTTAATGTACCATTACTTATAACTTTTTATTCAAGCATCCAACACTGGTCTTCCTATGCAATGACTACAAGGGATCAGCAAAGATTCCCCAAAAATGCCCTAGCACTTCTACATATATGCCAACTTGATCACTGGTTCACTACTGTATAAAGAAGAGTCCAGATGGGCTCTCTACTCTTTGTAGTGAAAAGCAGTTTTATGTGACATTTTTACAGGCTATGGCTGGATTTAACTCACTGAACACAGATCTTCCCTCCTCCAAAAACTGGAATTGGGTGCAGAGATTGAGGCTTGAAGGTGCAGGAAGGGAAATGGCTAGAAACTTGGATGAATATTAAAGGAGGAAGTGATGAGTTTTGGGAAAAGGTGAAGAGATGAGAAGTAAGCTATAAGAAGGGGGCAACAAAAGGAAAGATGGAGAGGATTGAGGGGCTAGAGGACAAGAAACAAAAGAAGAGGGAGAAGAATGAGAAAGGGAATAATAATAGATTGCAAAAAACTATGGAGAGATAGACTAAATACAGCACAGGGGAAAACAGGGAGGGGTGAGAATAAGCTAAAGGGAGAGAAACAAAATAGATGGAAAATTGTGAAATCAAAGAAGAGAAAAAAGAAGAAAGGCAAGAAAAGAACATGATGGAAAAGAAATAAGCAGTCCCAAGTCATCTGTCCAATATTTTCATTGAAAAATGAATGTCAACAATTATATTAAATGCATGTAAATAATAATTGCATAGGTATAGAGAGAATACAGAATGGTGTGAGAATGCAGGTTGATAAATGAGACATAGTATGATAT
Organism: Alligator sinensis; assembly: GCF_000455745.1. Lineage (NCBI taxonomy): Eukaryota > Metazoa > Chordata > Crocodylia > Alligatoridae > Alligator > Alligator sinensis. Next base: position 1,216,696 of record NW_005842284.1, on the reverse strand, counting down.
AGGACTGGATTAAAAAATCTGTAAACATTAATTCTGTTCCTAGCTCTGCCCTGAAACTGCTACATGACTTTGAACAAGTTGCAAGTAAACTACTCGCAAGTAAATGTTCCTGGGCAAGTGTCTACACATGCAGGGAAGTGGGAGAAGACATGCTGCTCATGGCAGCAAACTGCTTCTGCTTCCTGGGGCCCTGCAATGGGCCTCTGCCACCACCAAAGAGAACTGGAGGCTCCAGCCACAGCTGCCTGCAGCTAGAGACTATTTTGAAAAGACAGCTCCACTCCCTGCTTCCTGGCCAGCTGCATTTCTGGCCAGAAACAGTGTGCAGAGCATGAGTGCAACATATTGTTACACAGCACATGGTAGCTGTCTCACTGCAGCCTCTGCTCCCTCTTCTCTCCCCCCCGCACCCCTCATGCCATGGCTGCTCCAGTCCCTGCCCCAGGCAGTGATTCCCAGTGGCCCGGGCTCCTGTTGGCCACTGCACTGGCCCAGCTGGTCCTCTGCACTGACCACTGGCTAGGCCACAGCCATCTGGACCCTGCCAGCTCCCCCACGTGCAGTGACCACCTGCCTGGCTGCACCTCACCATCCCAGCGCTGCTGTTGCTGTGAAGCTGCCATTTGGACCCCATCCTGCTGGCTGGACTCCAGCAAGGAAGATGATGATAGACTCCTGGATACCACCACCAGAGCCATCCATGACCTCCTGGGCCTCCAGCCCTGCTGCCTCTGGGCCTGCCAGGCCAGCCAGGACTAGTGGCTGCACATTGTCCAGCACACTTTGGACAACAAGCAGTGGCTGGAGGCATTCTGCATGACCCAACCCACTTTCCTGGGCTTCCTGGAGCAGCTCCACCTGTACGTGAAGTGGCAGGACACCACCATGTGGCAGCCCCCCCACACAGACAACCCGCCGACC
>NW_005842284.1:1202086-1215764 GCF_000455745.1 Alligator sinensis | reverse complement strand
GCTGGCTACACCTGCCAGCCTCTGCTATGTGGGCCACTTCTGGCATGGGCGAGGCAACCACCAGGGAGGCTGTCCTGGAAACGTGCAGCGCCCTCCAGGATATGCTGGGGCACATCATGCTCCATGTGCATGACCCCCTGTAGGCGGTGGCGGGGTTCTGTGCCCTGGGATTCTCCCAGTGCATCAGGGTCCTTGATGGGACCTACATCCCCATCACCTGCCCACCCCACAGCAACTGTCCCTAGTACAGCCAGAGGGGTTTCACTCCATTGTGTTATGTATGGTCTAAACCAAGGGGCCATGTCACATGACACTTAAGACATATTAACTGCACTTAAAACATGAATGGCTGCACATTCAAGCAGTAAAACACATGCTAAGTGCAATTATAACATAGTAAAGCTAGGGCTTTTCATTGGAGGAGTATCTCCAGGTCATATTAAGTAACACCTGTTCAACCACCATCACACTGCACCATGAGATAATATGAGTTCAAGATTCCAGTGTGGGGCAGGGGATGGGACTGACAATCAGCTGATTGCTGGTTCCAACCCCAGCACTGTACCTCACCAGAGCCAGCTCAAGCCTGCCAGTGGCAGAGACCCAGCTTGACGCAAGGATCTAACAGCAGGAGTGGCACCTTCTCAGGGGCTCAGCTCTCTGTGGCTCCTTTTGGCTGCTACCAGTGATGGAGATTTGGCTTGCCCTAGCATGCAAGAGGCAGGGACTCCTGGGCTGGGCAGTGCTGGGCATGTGGTAGGGAGGGTGCAGGCTCCAAATATGGAGGTTGCATGTCCTCATGGGTAGATGTGTGAGATGCAGAGTCCAGTGCTGGATCCAGTGGCCAGGGCAGGGTGGGGGGACCACAGCTAGCTCCTTCCCTGTCCAATGTGGGCTGAGATGGTAGTAAGAATCACCATGCAACTGTTCAGAACACATTCTGAGTTTTAATATGACACCGTAATACTTACTACAGTGTCAAAACACATGCCAAGTGTCCCATGTGACAAGACCCCAAGTCTTATCCCATTACCTGAATTAGCTTTTATAACCGCTGTGTCCCTCAGTGGATTAATTGTTTTCTTCTTCTCTCGTCTACCAACCTTTGCTCTCTCAGCAGTTCCCCCTCCCTTTTCCCTTTTCCTGTCCTTTGTATTCTAATCACTGCTTTCTATTTATAAGTTTTGCTTCCTATTGTCTCTTCAGAGCATCTGACGAAGTAAGCTGCTGCATATGAAAGCTTATGCAGGTCTGCTTGAGTTAGTCTGTAGGGCGCAACTCTACCCTACCTTCTGCCAAAAAAGCTTAAACCATGGACAGGTATTCAGTTTGAGCTCCATGAATCTCCAGCACCATAAAAAACATGGAGAGAGGGGCCTGTCCAGGTATTCCAGTTCCCTGGTTGGAGAACTACACTCTCACCTCAGAGGCAAGCTCTCCAACTGGGGGGCAATAGATGGCTGCTCCTGGGTTCTCCCAGCCTCCAAGACAGCCCAGTCATTGACAGGCTGCCCTCTTTCCTGTCAGGTGCCCCTGCTTGAATAATGCCAGAAACAGGAGAAACTGTAAAAGCAGGTGCAGCAGAAGGGCCCCCAGAAGTCTCACTGATACCTCACCACTGAGTGGTTATCAGGGAACCAGCTGCTCTCCATCCCTTCCTCCTTCTTGGAGTGCAGTGGGATAATGGAGGACTGTGGGATTCTAGTTATATCCAGCTGTATAAAACTGTACAGGTGCTACACATCTTGTCACTCTCCAGCAAAGTTGCTGGTTGAAACAACCAACAGTTAGTGATGGAATCACTGTGTTTCTTCTGCCATAAACTGCTTGCAGGCCAGTACAGTCACTTTCTGTGCGTGGAAAAGGGTATATTTCCTGTCACAGATGCAACACTTGTCCAGGGCCTTAAGAAGCGTGAATTTAGCATGACCATGTTAGTCAAAGGCAGGGAATCCAGGAGTGATTTCTGCTGATAGAGGCACAACTAGGTGGTAGTCATGCACTGAGCAGCAGCTGGGCCAACCACACTGCAGCTTCTGGTTTTTTTCCCCTTCCTCCCCAAACCACCTTCACTAGGACACCCCCAGGGAAGACCGGGACCAATGGATATAAACTCCTGGAAGGCCACTTCAGGCTTAATACCAGGAAAAACTCCTTCAGTCAGGGTGTCCAGATCATGGAATAAACTCCCTCCAGAGGTGGTGCAGTCACTTACCCTGGAGGTTTCCAAGAAGAGACTAGACAGCCAGCTCACTGGGGTCACCTAACCCCAGTTGTCTTCCTGCCTAGAGCGGTGGGACTGGACCCGATGATCTGCAAGGTCCCTTCCAGCCCCATACAATCTAGGAATCAATGTATTTTGTGTATGGCATTTTAAGTAAAGAACAAGCTTGTTTGAAATGTATAGAAGTTGTAAAAAAAGATATTACTGCTACTGTTTTTGTATCCCTCTACCTGGAAAGCCAGCTTCCTCGGTGACACGAGTTCAACACTGCTGGACAAAAGGAAAATTATCTCCTATATATTTAGAAACTTCCAAAACATCTTGAAAGTAACTTTATCTGTATATAATTCAATCAAATGAGTGAGAGAGCATGCAGTCTGCAGGGCCTTTGAGCAAATGTTGCAGTATCATTGGAAAACAGGGATTTCCACCTTCTTCTCCAGGGGTAAAGCAATTGGCCCCAGTTTTTTAGCTTTTTATCACTTGGTATTCACCTAATCTCTGCAGCTGCCAGAGGCTGGCTCTGGCCCATGGCCATCTACAACAACCTATTGGAGTATCCGGGATTACTGGAGGGCAGCATGCCCTAGCTATAGTCTGTTGCCTAGAGAACTTCCTAAAGCTGCCTCTGTAAGGGGATGTTCTAGGCCTGGGGAAATCCCTTAACTCATCATATAGGGCCTCTAGGTGTCTTTGTGGATCTGGGCCTCAAGCCAGCTTTCCGGCTTCTTCACACTGCCAGAGTTGCACAAAGAGTACTGACAGAAGCCAGGGATCTGTGCGTCTGTTTTTAGCCTTGATAGTTTGGTTTTGTATGTTCGTTTTATTTAAAAAAAAAAAAAAAAAGACTCTTCCCATGTTTCATCATTCTGGGCCTTAGTGCTGTCTATTGTTTCCCTCATATCTGTGTATTCAGGTTGTGAGGGAGAATCCATCTGTATGGGGAAATGGTAATTTTGTGGAAAGTTAGTTTGGTTTGGTTTGGTTTTGGTGTGTTTGCAGGGATCCTCCAATTTGGAATATGAGAAATTTAGATGCTAATGCAATAGTGACAAGGTGAATGTTTACGTGCAGTTTATCGCATCTCCACAATTTAGCACGTTGATACATCAAAGATATGGTATGGGGGCATGCATATACATAGGTGTACAAAGCTGTTCCACAGGGCTTGTGAGCAGTGGGGCTGCATAGGGTACAAGGCCACTAGAGGCACAAACCCGCTATTTTGTGAAGTGAAAGCAGTATATAGTTGCTGTGCCACAGTAGACGAACTGCTTCTATAAAGCTAGCTAGGAGCTCCTAGGCACAATGCGGATGTGCATATTTCTGCCTGGTACCTTATAGACATGCCCTGCCTGATACAGCTCTGTATTTGTACATCCACTTGTGTAGACACGTGTAATATGCACACAGACATATATATGGCTGTGTGTGTGTGCACAAAATAAAATGAAGTTCCTTACAATTTATTTAGATTGCCCCCCATTTGCTCCGAGCACCCCCAACGTAACTTACAATGCACATTTCAAGCCTTCCCTCTTTATGATTAAATTGCAGAAATTTCATCCTGTGCCACCCGTATCCACCAAGACAAGTGTACTGAAAGCTGACTCAATTCTGTCTTCCTGGCTCCTAACCAGGCTCATAATTCTTCCCTCTTTTCAAACATTTGTAAAAATACAAGTTAGTTTTACACTTTAATGCCAACTGCTCTGGGAAACTACAGACCAAATAAGGGGTGAATTCCAAAAACAAAGAACCTTTATAGTTGGCCTGCCTACAACATACAGTACATCTATATCTAGTCTAATAGGCAAGGCTGTATGGTTTGATAGGTAGGGGTCTGTCTTGTGAGTCTGGGGACCTGCCCAGATTCTGTTTCTGGCTTTGTTACTGACCTGCTGCATGGTCCTGTTCTAATTCCTATGACTGTGTTTCCTCACTAACCCTTTAGAAGTCCATTTTGACTGTAAACTGTTTGAGGCAAGGACTGTCTTCCTTTGTGCCTGCACAACATGTAGTCTCTAGATGTTTTTAGGCACTACTGTAATACAAATGATCAGATCATGGAAAAGATACAGTGTCTGGAGAAGGACATTATACAGCATATTACAGATTATCATAAATACTAGTACTAGAAATAACCCTATCTGTTATTAGCACTCTGTTAGTCTGTCATAGCCCTGGCTATATATCCTAGTCCCATGGAAATATTAATAGATATTTGATTTAGACAGTTGTGCTCTTTTGGTGTGTTTAAATCTAAAAGATTAATTACTGTTTTTTTTCTTTTCCTATAAGCCTTTGAAAGAGACTAATATTATAAATAGGGTCTAATTAGCAATTTGCCATAAGTCTTAAGATCTTTTTATTTTCTTGCAGGTTCAGCCACTGTCAGTATCTCAATCTCTATGGATTATTCTGCAGCTCCCTGAAGAGACTTCAACTTCAGTTATGTCTTCAATCTTTTTTAATTTTGCTTCATTTAAATATTGCAGCTAATTTTCAGACTTGAACGATGAATAAGATTAAAATTAGGGCTTTTTAATAAGGGTTAAGAGGATCTCTCATTTCCATCAGGTCTTCTTCCCATCTGATATTCATCCTCTAAAGAAGTGGTAACCCCTATCTATCTGAGTTTATAGCTTTGATGTAGGGGGAAGAAAGAGAGAGCAAGAAAAGGAATGGGAAGTTACTTAAATACCAATTAAAAATAAAAGATACTATCAAAAGTTTAAAGGCATTGTGCCCTTCTGTTCATCCATTTAAGAGAGCAATTAAGCTGGAGCAGTCATTTCTAAGTATGCCCCAGTAATGTCAGAATTGGATCTTTTGTTCTGTATGGGCTTGTCACACATGGCTGACCTGTAGTCACTGTACAGTGATCATAAAGAGTCCTGGTCCTCCACACAGAGGACTAGGGAGCCATATTACAACCTCTTCAGGGAGCCAGAATACGACACACATTATAGCTAACTGTGCCTCTCTCCCCCCTCATGCTATACTCACCATTACATTTTTATCCAGAAATGTAGCCAACTAACCAAGTCCTTCTGTCCTCCCACCTGGAATGTGCAAACTCAAGCATAAATTAAGGTGAATTAAGGTAAGTCTACCACAATACAATAGTGATAGTGGTGGTGATGGTGATGGTAGTAATATACTCATCTTCTCAGGCTTGCAGCCACCTATATCCAGCCCCTCTTTAGTAATAGAAGTTATAATTTAGAGACAACCCCTTACTTAGAAGACTATAGAAACTGAAAACTGGGACATGGTCCCTCATCTAGGAGCCAGTTAGTGAGAGCAGCACAGAATGAAAACAAATAGAAGTCCATACCTTTTGTCACACCACAAAGGCCAAAATTTGCAGCTGTGACCGAAGGTAGTACTAATTTGTGCCACTTTATTACAGTGGACACCTATTTGCTTTATGGCAGGAGAGTGTGGGCAGCCTGGACCAGCCCATGCTCTCCAACCATCCTAGACAGGGGCTCAAGGGCTTGAGGGGACTGATCCTGTGCACCCCAGGAATTCCTGTTCAGAAGCAGGCTTCTTAAGCCCTAGGAGTCCTGTTTGGCTTTGCCCACTTATCGAGATGCATCCCCATGATCTCTTGGACACATTTGGGTAATTCGGGAGAATTAGAATTTCCTAGCTTACCCAGACACACCCTGGATACCAAAATGCACTCCTGGGGTAAGTAGGAAAACCCCAACTTTCCCTGCTTACCCAATGTGCCCTGGAGATCCTGAGGACACATCTATTTAAGAAGGGAGAGCCAAGCAGGTGCTCCCAGGGCTTAAGGGGCCTGATCCTGAGCAGAAATCCCAGTATCCTCAAGACTAGCCCCCACCCTCCAAGCCCTGGAAGAACACATTGCCTGTTATCTCACCAATGAACAGGAGGGATAATGGGCAGCATGTATTTCACCCAATGAAGAAGATCAGCTGTGCCAGAGTACATCCCAGCACAGCTGATCCACTTCATTTAGCAATGGCTATTTCTACTCGGAGAGACCAAGGGTCTGCAGGGGTTGTTTACTGCTCCCCAGTAATGTTCACTGCTGTTAGTCCTTCTCATTCATTGTATGCCTATGTTTATTGAGCCCAGTGATCACTGCACCCTCTGGATATGTTCTTATCTTCCACCCAAATGAGGGAAGCGTAGCAACAAGCAGCCATATTCTTCACTGCTGTCAGCTGCTCCAGTTTCGTTTAATCTAGTAATGCATTTATATTACGCTCAGCACTAGCATGTCTGAGTCCCTCAGTTTATGTCTACATGGCACATTGCAGTACCATGCAGAGATATCTTGAGTTAACAGAGGCAACATGTGGTGCAAGGCCATGTATAATTGCTCTGAGCTAGCCGTGTCATATACTAGCTCCAGAAGAGGAAACAGTACAACTGCATTAGTACAGCATTGTACCTGAGCTAAAAATCTTCTCTGTAGACATAACCTCGGGGTCTGTCTTAGCAACTGACCACTCCAACTATATAGCTGAGGTCCCAAATACCTATGCAGATCCTCAGCTGAAATAAACCAACAGGTTTCCATTGAAGTTAATGGAGTTATGCCAATTAACATTCACTATAGATTTGGCTCCTTTCTTTTATCTGCCCTGTGCACCCAATGCAATCATGATTGCTTTTGTGGCTCAATTTATGTATGTTTGTTTTAGAATTCTCTGCAATGGTTTGGCTTTCCCTTTTAAGGCCAATCTCCCCTGGCATTTTCCCATTCAGATTAGCCATTAGTACTTATGGCTCCATTTCAGCAAAGCACTTAAGCATATGCTGAAGCCAATGCAATGAAAGCATGTGATAAAGTATCTTGCTGAATTTTTATTACTGTTTGTATTACAGTAGTGCCCAGGAGTCTCAGTCATGGACTACAGCCTCATTGTGCTAGTTGCTACCCAAACAGAACAAAAAGGCGGCCCCAAAAATCTCATAATCCAAGTAGATGGGTTTGTATGTTCTATATATACTCAGTGCTTTACAAGTATTAGTCAGTTTATCTAAAAAAATCCAGGGAAACAGTTAAATGTAGTTACTCCCTCATTTTACAGATGAGGAAAATGAGGGACGTTGGTCAGAAACTAGTCATAGAATCATAAAGAAGCAGTGCTGGAAGGGACCTCCAGACCCCCTGCCTGTGGCAGGATCATCCCCTGTTCAAACCACCCCATACAAACCATAATATAAACTCTATGTAAGACTACCATCAATAACTACTGGTCTCCTTCTCTCTCCTTTTTCTTGGAATGGTAACCTATTCCTGTTCCTGTGACCAGGACTTTTTTCCAAAGCTAGGTGTTTAGCCCAAGAGCTCAACTCTCCCCCAGCATTATCTGTGCTTGGGATTCATAATTTCAGCAAGGCACAGAGAGTGGGGTAAGTCACTAAGATTAAATGGCTGGTGAACAGAAATCAATCTGACTTTTTGCATAGGAGGTTTGTTGGAACAAAGCACGGTGTACATATTGTCATGCGGAGTGTTTGCGATGATATGTCAGAAAAAATGGCCAATTCATATTATATTTAGACTACAGCTTACATCACAACATAATCTTGTTTATTATAAGACAGATTTGAAATATTTCACTTGGTCGATAAATCTTCTATGGGTCAACTGATATCTTTGTGCAACTTTGGTTTAGTGCTAACTTAAGAGAGGCTATGAAGGACTTGCTTTAGTCCTGCAAAATAAAAATGATCACTGTTCCCAGGGTTATTTCTTAATGTTTTACCAATAACTATCATTTGTAAAAGGCATGATCAGTTTTGGCAAAATAGATGAAACACTGGCTTCTCTCAGAGGAGTGCCCTCTTTACTAAGCTACAGAATTTGGTTCCCTCTTGCTTTTGTTCTCCCTCTGGCCCTGTGAATCTTGCCCTCCTGGCTGCCCAAGAGCCCAGGTTCAGCAACAGTTGTGGGGAGGTGCTCTTGCACAACCCAACTATAGAGAGATGCTTAAAGCATTTTTCTGGGAAGTGGAAGATATGGGTTTGATTCCTTTCAAGTTAAGACGGGTCTAGAAACCAGGTCTCACTTCTTAGGTAAGTGCCCTAGTTACTAGTCCATCACACAAAAGATGGGCACTATGAGCAGCCCCACCTCATTGAGTCAGGCCTGTAAATCCTGAGGAAAAGTTGGGAGTTAAGGTATATGCCAGCACCTGTAATTTCCTAATGGCTTACTGTATGTGCCTCTGTGCTCAGCATCCCTACTGTCCCACTGCCTAGTCTTTCCTTCTCCCTTTACTGTCTCCCACAGACCTTGATTTTCCTATCAAAGTTGTAAACTCTTAAGTGATCCTCAGTCTTTTATTAGTTTATGCCTCTGAGGTTAAAGAAGCCAAAGCAGAGCAAATGGATTTCAAGTAAAAAAGTAATTTACAATCTACTTAGCTGTTTCTCATAACACCAGGGTTTTGTTTCTCTTTATTCTTTAATAGAGGCTCTAGGCTTTTGTTTTGTTTTGTTTTATTTATTCTATTATGTTTTTTAATATTGACTCCAACAGGAAGCCACTGATAGCTTACAAAAACAGAAGCACCATGGAGCCCCGTTTCCTCAGGACACAGCCTTGTCTTGAACATAAGGGGAATGAGTCAGAAACTACCCCGATCTACTTGAAATTCAACCACAGAAAGGTACACCAAGGGGACTCACCATATGGGACAGCGTTCCCTCTACGCTGCACGCATGCACAGCCGTGCACAATAAGAAATCATGCCACGCAGTAACTTTTTAATGCCGCACTCAGAGCGGCGTACCAATGAGGGGGTGATAGGAGGCTATGGCCCATGGTTATTGGCAGGGAGGGACACCCAGTGCCATAGCAAGAAGGCACTGATGCTCCCGCTGCTGCTGGCTTTGCATCCAGCTGCTCACCACCCACCCCAACCCAGCCACAGGCTGCTGCAGGATGGGGAAGGGGGGGGCACACTGAGATACCCATGCACTCCCAGCCAGGATTGCTCACGGATTGCTAAATCTTAGAGGGAACATTGCTATAGAATCTTTCTTTCTTCAAACTGAAGCCATGGCAAAGTGGCATAGTGGGAAAATGGAAGTGAAATGACTTTAGAGGGCTAGAGTCCTGAAATTAGATCTCATTTCAGAAATAAAGATAGATTTGGTGTTCTTGCCCTGCCCATCTCCCCTCCCATTTGTGCAAATCAGAGCTGAGCAAAGTGCGTGGATGAATGATTTATTCACTGAAAAATGCACTTTCAGGGTGATCAAAACTGTTTGCAAAGGCAGGTCCAATTTGGCAAATAATAGTTTCAGACAAAGAAAATGGAATAGTTGAAATGGGTCACATCAACGTGATTTTAAAGCCAGTACAGTAGTTTGATTTTTTCATTTGGAAACAAGATTTTGACTTCAAATGTGTTTGAATTACCTTTTTTCCTTAAAGCAAAGCAAACAAAGCACATTTCAAATTCCCACAGAATTTTGAGGGGAGGCTCCATTTTGCTGAAAATATCAAAATATTTTAAAGACTCAGAACCTTTTCCCCACAGATATTTCACTACACCAAAACCAGTTATTCATACAGCTTTAGTATGAGCCATAAAATAATCTAGAATTTTCAGGTCTCATCTACACAAGGTGCCATAATTTGCAGTGAACTGTTCTACTGCACAATAGTGCATCATGGCAAAAACCATGCTGATGCTCTAATGCGCAATAGCATTAGTCTACTGCACGTTAAGCATCACAAGAAAAACCTTCACCTTTGTTACTGCACATCAGCACAGCTACTGTGCCTCTATCTAGTACCTCATATTAGAAGTACTAAACTTAATGCACAGTGTCAAAAGCGCATTAATGAACATGTAGATGCACCACATAGTCCCTGCTTTGGAGATTCTGAAATATCACAATTGCAAAAAAAGGCATTGAAGGGGGCCAGGACTTAAAAAGAGGGAGTTTTGTAAGCGGGGTAGATATAGAAAGGGGAGAGACAGCCCTGGAATATCAGGGCTTACTATCAGAAGTAAATTATTTTGGCGGTGTGGTGTTTGAGAGCCCAGGGTTGCAATACCAACAGATCATACAGGTCTGTGTTGAGATGACTTGGCTAAGTTCTTCTGATCCATCACAGGTGATGTAAATGCAAAATAAGAGGGGGGCAAAAGCTCCTGAAAAAAATACTCCAACTATCTGAGGGGGAAAAAAAAAGACAAAAGACAATGGCTTTTTGAAAGGGATGCAATAAACTGCTATGGAAACCCAAGTCAAATGGTTATGCAGATCATGCCCTGTAGGAAATAGGTGCCACCCTATTCCCTGCTTCACTGGTAGCTGAGCTGAGCAAGCTTACCTGGTTTCTAAAGTCCTGTAAGCAAAGAGCTGCTCAGCCTGCTAAAATATCCTCACTCCCTATCATGCAGTTTCGATTACAGTTCTAAGAGCATTAGCTGTCAGTGTCATCAAACAACAATAAAACCTAAGCTTGAGGGTTGTTTTCCAATAGCTACTTTGAGCTGTGATGGGGAAGGTTCAGACTCTAGGTTTTGGTATATTTTATTTCTTGACTCTTGATCCTTTCTTCACCACCTGCTGGTACATGTTTTCAAAGCCCTTGTGCCCTCTTCTGGGCTTAAGTGGGAGGAGATGGAAGTGACAGAGGCTGCAACAGCAGCTAGAAGAGAGGAAAAAATGAAATTCTGCAGGATCCTATTACAGTGATCACTGAAAGTGCATATTTCTTTGCTCCTAGCCTTTATGTGGCACAATAGAGAACAGCCAGATTCCTTGAATGCAGCAATTAGACCAATAATACTGCAAAGACTGGATGAATAATTGTAGTTTTAGAAACAGTATTTCCTTGCACATCCCTTGTATAAGCCCCTGCATTCAAGTTTAATGTTTATGAGAGTCTGAGATTCTCTTTAAAATTCTTAGAGTTAATATATAATATGTCTACAAATGCTTCATTTGTAATAGGCAGTTCTGTCTTTGAACTAGTAGCAATATGTGGGGATAGAATTGTCCAAGGACAGCTTCTTCATATGGCAATATAATTGTGGACCCTGCCTCTTACTTCAAATGAGTTTCACACCCTGGTTTGACCCCAGTGGTAGCTCTCCCAATTGGGCTAAAGGGTACTCAGGTTAAAAAGGAACCCTAGCTCTTTGCATATACTATGCTCACCCATTCAAATACAGTATAATGATGTAGGTCAACTGTAAATGACTATCGCTTAATGTTTATTTCTCAGCTATGGAATGAACAGTGTGGACAGATGTAACACCCTTGCACAAGCATACAGAGCCCTCTGAAACATCCAAAAGTGGCCCAAACACTCCAAAATAGTGCCTTTCTAAATGTCTGCCAGCTGTCCACTTACTAGTTCTAGTGGTCCTGAAGCAATGCTGGGGCCCCACTGGGACCCCTACAACTTGCTGGGACACCTCTCACACCAGACCTGAAGCCAGGCTAAGCCCTGACACACACTGTCCCACTCCCCAATTCCTTGGGCCCCTGCCACCAATGGAGTCAGGTCCTGTAGCTCCAGTCCCCTCTACCTCCTGCTTGGCTGAGAGGGGGAGAGGAGAGGTAGGAAGGAGTGGAGCTGGAATGTCAGCTTACCGCTCCAGCTCGCTGCTCTCCCCTGCCTTCTACCTCTGTGATGATTTGGGAGAGCTGTACCATACAGTAATTCTGTGGGAGGGTATAAACTTTCTCTGTATGTGACTTTACCAAGCTGCCAACTCCATTCTGGCTATGCAGCCTTTGGCTTCCTCGGTTTTGTTACCTCCATGTCTAATACAAAAGTTTAATGGGTTTTCCTCCTCCTCGTTACATTTTTTGTGATTCAGTACTAAGAAGTCACCAAGAGCAAGTCATGCCTGACGATAGGGGTGTGCAAAGTAGACCCCATTTGATTCAGATTTGGCCCGAATCAGGGACAGTGATTCGATTTGTTGATTTGGATCATTGTCCCTGATTCGATTCAGCCAAATCTGAATCTGAAGATTTGATAATGATGCAGAGAATCAGTGATTCAGGCAGACATAGCTTTAAATCTTTTCTCTACATACCTTGAGGTACCAGCTTGGCTTGTGAATGCTGCGATGCTGGGGCAGATGGAGCATCCCACAGGAGGACAGGGGAGCCCTCCACATGCTCAACAGCGAACCTGGAAATGGACCGGAACTACTTCTGGTCCATTTCCAGGTCCACCAGGGAGCACACCGGGGGGGGGCCCTGCACCCACCTCGGCTTGGCAATCAGCCACAGGGGGACCCGGGGTGTGCCCCCCACCCCAGACCCAGGAGGCACGAATCACCAAGCCAGGGAGGCACAGGAGGCCAGCGGACCTGGAAATGGACCAAAAGTGCTTTTGGTCTACTTCTGGGTCTGCTGCCAAGTGCACTGGGGCACCCCCACACTTTTGTGGGACGCTCCATCTGCCCCAGCATCACAGCACTCACAAGCTGCCTGCTACCTAGAGGTATGTAGAAAAAACATTTAAAGCTGTGTCTATGTCCAAATTGCCAAATCTTTCCAAATCTCTCCAAATGAATTCAGAGGGTTCCAATTCAATTTGGAGAGATTAAAGGGTCCTCTGATTCAATTCGGATTCGGAGATTCGGCCATCGAATCAGGCTGAATCTCCGCTGAATCGAACCAAGGAACAAAGCTTCTCATAGCCCTACTGACCAATCTGATTTCCTTCTAGGATAAGGGGATGGGTTCTGTGGGTGTAGGGAGAGCAGTGGATGTGATATACCTTGACTTTAGCAAGGCTTTTGACACTGTCGCCCAGAGCATTCTCATAACAAGCTAAGTAAATACAGACCAGATGAAAGTATTGTAGGGTGAATACATAACTGTTTGGATCATCGTGCTCAGTGTGTAGTCATCAATGGTTCAGTGTCTAGTTGGGAGGAGGTATCAAGTGGGGCTCCCCAGGGGTCTCTTTTGGGTTTGGTATTGTTTAACATCTTCATTAATGATTTGGATGATGGGATTGAGTGCACACTTAACAAGTTTGTAGATAACATCAAGTTGGATGGAGTTGAAGATACTCCAAAGGATTGACATAGGATTCAGAATGACCTGGATAAACTGGAGAAATAGTCCACAGTCAATCAGATGAGATTCAACAAGAACATGTACAAAGTCCTGCACTTGGGACAGAATAACTGCATGAATAAATACAGATTGGAGAATGACTAGCTTGACTGCAGTACTGCAGAGAAAGACCTGGGGGTTACAGTGGACCATAAGCTGAATATGAACCAACAGTGTGCTTTTGTTGCCAAAAAGGCCAACAGCATACCAGTTTATATTAACAGAAGTGTAATTTGCAAATCAAGGAAAGTGATTTTTCTGATCTGTTAAGCATTGGTACAGCCTCACTTGGAGTACAGTGTTCAGTTTTGGACCCTGCGTTTCAAGAAGGATACATACTGTTTGGAAATGGTT
>NW_005842284.1:1187422-1202035 GCF_000455745.1 Alligator sinensis | reverse complement strand
CAGAGCCCTGGGAAGCAAAGACTTAGGAGAAAAGGTTGGAAGAACTAGGGTTATTTAGTCTGGAGAAGAGAAGACAGGGCAGATTTGATAACAGTCTTCAAATACCTGAAATAATACAGTAAAACTAAAGAAGGCTGTTACCCAGAGTGGGAAACTAAGAGTGGATGGCACTTGGAGGAGTTAGGACAGGACTCAGAGGACAGGTAGCTGGACTGTCAATTCCAGCTCTCAGGAGATAATGCTGGGCAGGAAGGTCTATACCCCGCAACAGTGAATCTGGAGGCCATGAGATTGAATGGCAATCCCTAGGCAGCCTGTTTAGATTTAAGAGGCTTAAAACACCTGGAGATCCAGTGGCTTGGTCCGACAAATAATCTGGTGAGTAGCCAACAGTAGCAGTCAGCCAGATATCACAGTGCAACACTTAAACAGAAGTTAATAAATGATGTAAAAGTAATCTCCTGCTCACAGTCCTACTCCTCTGGATAAGTTTGATCAATGCAAGCATTCTAATAATCAAGTATTCCTGTTTGTAGTTCACTGGCTGTGTGGACTGCCATTCTTTATATGGGTGGGAGAGTTATATGGATGGATTCTGTGAGCCAGATTCTCATCTCAGTAGTGGATATCAAGAATATTACCACTGAAATGAATAGTGTAATACTAGAGTTAATCTGGCAGGAGAGGAGAATCCAATCCTACATCATCAGTTCTGTGGAGTCACCAGCTTGCCTCTGTCAGTGAATTACACTCTGACTAAAAACTATTGTCAAGTTTTGATTTCCCTTAAAGATTCTCTAATACTAAAGTGCCAAATGTATTCTACCACTGGTGTTTACTGACTTGTCATTTCACATAGACATAATTGGCCTGGTCTTCATCTGTATTTTATGGAGGGAAAACATCTTATCTTGAGGAACAACAAACTAAGGAAAGCTAGAAATTTATTTTTTATTCAAAATGTGATAGAAAATTGCTACACAAATATTGTGCGTGGTCTTTTGATTTCTCTAGGGTAAGGGCTTTGGAAATCTAAGGGCTTTGTTACATATTAATTTTAGGTGGCTTCTGGACCTCTTAACCCTTGGATTTTCCACACATTAACACCCGAAACTGGTTTTAAGCACACTATAGATGTCTTAAAGTTATGCCACTCCTGGACAGTTTCTCTCTGATCTGTGTACCCAGCTAATATTCCATTAATGTGTGGCCACTCCCCACATATGAGCCAATCAAGTTGCAGTCCTCCTGCATACCAGGATGCCGTGTCCCCTTTGCCACCCTCCTGTTCTGTGTGGATAAGCTTTCCACCCCTGAACTCTTCCCAAGGGGCAGTTCTGACACCAGCCCAAATCCCACTTCAACCCGCAGGGGTGTGACCTTCCTACTCCCAGGGGTCTAACCCCATGCAAACAATCTGCAGAGCACATGGCCACTATCCAGGTCACAGGACATGGATGGGTCCAGGAGTGGTGTCTAGGGAGGATGGGGAGGAACAAGATAGGGGGCCAAATTGGGTCCCCATAACCTGGGGCTTCCTTCCCAGGGCAAAGGCAGTAGCACCCCCAAAATCACCTTTCCACACCACTCCCAGCTCCCAGCCACCCTGGGAAGTATGACCAGCACCCCACACAGCTCAATCCCATTTGACCTTCTTTAATTTACTACCTCTTGATTTCTTTTTAATTTTCTTTTTTCTTTTTTTTTTCTCTTTTTTTTTTACTTCTTTTTATTTTGAGGAAGTTGTGTGAGGCTGAGGGACAGGAAAGACTGGGGGAACTGGGCTTATTTAGTCCTGAGAAGAGAAGACTGAGGGGGGATTTAATAGTAACCTGCAACTACCTGAAGGGTGATTCCAAAGAGGATGAAGCTAGACTGTTCTCAGTGGTGGCAGATGACAGAACAAGGAGCAACAGTCTCACATTGCAGCAAGGGAAGTTTATGTTGGATATTAGGAAAAACTCTCACGAGGAGGGTAGTAAAACACTGGAACACGTTACACAGGGAGGTTGTGGAATCTCCATCTTTGGAGGTTTTTAAGACCCGACTAGACAAAGCCTAGGCAGGGTTGATATAGTTGGGGTTGATCCTGTTTTGAGCAGGGGGTTGGACTAGATGACCTCCTAAGGTCCCTTCCAACCCTAATGTTCTATGATTCTGTTATTTAATCCTTCATTTCACTACCCTTCATTTCACTACTGTTTCCTCACCCACATTTCCTTTCCATCTCCCATTTCATTACCCACCCCCATCCCTTTAAGTCTCTGCCTCCCAGCTCCATGTTCCTGCCCCTGCCCCCAACCCATCTCTCACACCCTCCATCTAGAGCAGGGATAGAAGCCTGTCCTGACTCACCAGCCCTATAGTGCCAACTCACAGTTGTAGCTCCTAGTCAGGCCCCTGATCTCCAGCCATCTAGTGCCAAATCACAACTGTGCAGGTGGGGGACAGTCAGAGCAGATTTTTAGCCTTAAGGTGTGAATGCTCCATACTGGAGCTAGCATTAATACAGGTCAACATTTGAGCAGCATAAAGTGCAATGTATAACAAGGCCCTAATTGTATAGGTGTACAAGGGGCTAAAGTGTTCCAGAATGAATAGAGAGAACCTGTTTATAGCCCAAAACTAATTGTTGCACCCTTCTACTCAGTGGGCGCATCTACATGTCATGCTACATCACCATAGTGACATAGTACAGCAACATAGCAACCACGTGTGTCTACATGTCACTGGCAGCTACTTTACCCTAGCGGCACACTCCCCCATTTTAGCGCACCGCTATGGTGAAGTAGCAGCTAAAAATAAACATGCGCTGCATGTACAGTGCAGTATGGGCAGATACTGTGCCATGCTTTAGTAGTTCCAGAAGGAAGTAATAATGCAAAGCGCAATAACAACGTCACCATAGGGTGATGTATAGATGTGCCCAGTGTAGTGTTCTCCTCCTCCTAGTGGTGCCTGGGGTGCTACATAGAGAGTTGATGTACCTGTTTCAGCCTTTGTTACCAGTAGTCTCTTAGGTCAGGCAATAGAGGCCAGTGTTTTAGAACCAGAAGTTCCAGGTTTAATTCACAACTTTCCAGATTCACGATATTAAAAATGGTGGCTGTAGCAGCGTCCATCTTCTCCTTGCTCCAGGTGTAACACTGTCTGGCCTCTCCACTCCATTCTAACCTTCCTTTCTCCACAAGTCTCCACACTTATTTTGCCTGCCACTTCTAGAAAGTCTTGTTGACAGAACATAAGGTGTTACTGGGTCTCTTGGTATGCTATTTCCTTTGTTTGGCCTTTCTGCCTTGTGTGTCTTTCATCTTCTTTCCTGTCTCTTGGATTTTTACCCACCTGGTAAGTCCTCCAGTCTCTTTCCCAATCCTAGTCCAATCTCCTACTCTTCACACTTCTTATTCCTTCTGGATAGGCCCAGCACCAAGCTGGACCTCCTTGCAGCTTGCTAGGTCTTATTCAGTTTCCCTCAGGCTTATCCATAGTTAATTCCCCTTGGTCCAGCAAGAGCTCTCTCCTTCTCCATGCTCAGTGCCCTTCTTTCCTTGATAAGTCTCTTCCTTGAAGGGCTCCACCCTTTGTCCCCCATAATGGGAAATAAAGGGGCCCCATTAAAGTGGCCATCTATAAATTTAGTTTGTTGAAACTGTAAAGCTTGGGATAACTTTGCTTGGGCAGAGATAGTATGTACTTCACACTACTAGAGGGAGACAGTGTCACACTGAGTGGGTGGGAGGGTCACAGTCAACATTTTCTTTAAATGCAATGCCAGGTTATTGGCTACGTTTATGTTGTTTTTCTAATTGACCTCTAGCATCACATTTTCAAAATCCAAATAATAGTAAATGGGCATCACTTTGTAGTCCTTTTTCCCTGCTTATAACTATAATATTTTAAAATTCAGGGAATTGTCCCTAGTATTTTACAACATCCTGGAGCAACACATGAGTCACCTCCTATTTAATCTTTGTCTCCACATTTGTTTGCCTAGTGCCAGGTCTGAGAATAAACAAATAGCATCCTAAACTCAAAGGAGTGCTATGAGGATAAATTCATTGTGTTTGCAGAGTGTTTGGATTAAATGGTGAGATGGCACAGAAAATTCTGTACAGAGGCAAAATAAAATCCAGACCTGATATAGAGAGATGCAGCTTTAATAGTGTGAAATCAGTGGAAATGTCCTCCAGTGCTTCAGGTTGGAATTTGGCTCAACACAGTTAGATCCTGGCATTTAGCTGCAATAGAAGTACATCTTTGCATTTGAATTAGACAGTCATGATAGTGAAAAGTAAAGAGTATTTATCTGTGCCGTTGATGAAAGATAAGTCAATTGCAATTCTGGTTCCATAATGGGTGGCTAGGACCTGATTTGCGTGACACTCCCACTGCAAAAACCATCCAGGGATAATTCCTCGGTGTGAGCCAGCAGTCATTATGGAGCTGTGCCCAAGCAGTCATTTAGTAGGCAGATTATGGGGGCAAAAGTGAGTTTATAAGGCCTAAGGAGACCTGGAAGTGCTTCTGGATATCAAAGCAGACAGCTGGCACCTGCTCTGCAAGTCCAGGATTAGATATATGGTCCAGACTCTTCTTGCCCTTTAGCTCTAATTTTAGTCCCCATCCCTTCCAATGTGTGCTCTCCAGGCCAGGCTGACATTTCCTCTGTGCAACACTGGTGGCTTGCTTGTTGCCATTTGGAAACCCCAACCGGCTTTGTGATTGAGCTAGGCCATGTGGTTGACAGGTTTGTATATGCAGCTGGCTGGGGTATGTAGGATGCGCTGGTGACAGCTACCATGAGCATGAAGACAAAACAAAAAGTAGTTCTGGCAGGCTAAGAAGCTATTGAAGAGGCCTCTGCTTTGGGCTTGGGGCCTGAGGATACAGTGGGATGGGTGTAGATTTGGAAATGGTTGGACAGGGAAACAGAGATCCTCCGCGCTTCCTCAGGACAAAGTGGGAAGAGCAGGTGAATATGTGGTACCACAGAGAAGAAAAACAGGAAGAGGTTAAAATCAGGAAAAAGCTCAGGAAGAGGGGAGAGAGAAATGCAGAAGAAGAGAAGGGATGTCGTGTAAACCAGCATCAGCAAAAATGGTTCCAAGGAGCCAGGCCTTTCGGCAGGGTGGGGGCAAATCATGTTTTCCTTCCTGGTTATAAGCACTAATACTGCAAGAGCTACATGCTGCGCATTTATCTACAAAGTTTGGGCCAGATTTCCCATGGACCTGCATCAGTTCCTCGAGTAGTCAGCAGCACACTGGGGGAGGGAGGGGTGTGTGCGCGCGCATGCACATGCATGCGCACATGCATGTGCACTATTCTAGTGGATTCCTGTTGGATTAGAGAGATTTTACATAGATGCTGTAGGTATTCACTGTTAGTGAAAACAGGACATCCTGCTGATCATCACCAAATACAGAGAAGTAACCACCTTAATAACTTCTTCACTAGGTACAAAGAAGCATTGCCTTGTAATCATATCACTTGACTAAAGCTAACTCAGCGTGAGAGAATTTCTTCCCCCTCCCCTGTTCTGCCTGTGTAAAGTAGAATATAATGGCACTTCCCTTGTCTATTTAGATGGTAAGACCTGTGTGGCAGAGACTTTCACACTGTCTTTATACAATGGCTAGTACCACAGGTCTGTATTCTCTGTTGGCCCCCCATGAATTCAGAATTTTTTGGAACTGAATAAATGTCATAAATTTGTCTGGCCTCTGGATCTGCCTGATATCTGTTTTGACCAAATCAAACCCCAAAAGGATATTTGTAAGTAATTTGACATTCATCTGTGTTACACAGTGAACCTTAATGAAAACTTCACAGTCTACCAGACCTTAGTTGTGAATCATGGAGGGCAAATCTGGACAAAAGGAAATGACTGGCGGAAGAGGGAGCACCTTCAGTTCACAAAGGGATTTATAGCTAGTTTAGTTCTCCATGGCAGATTTCAATGTGAAAATGAACCTTTTTTAAGAGTTCTGAAACTGAACCAGCCATACAACTCATATATCCACTCAGATTTATGCCTAGACAAGGCATGAATCTCTCTAAACAATAGGGCTGCCATATGTTTGTTAATATAACCATAAGATACAAACATGTAAAACAACCAAATAACTTCTGTGTGGTATCCTACTCTTTTTCAGAGGTTTAAGCCAGGACTTCATTTATTTATTAATTTGTGCAATTTATATGATGCTCTTCCCAGCAAAGGCTCAGGGCGGCTTACAGTAAGAGAACAGAAGCATTTATAAAAGAAGAGACTGACAAAAGAAAAATGAGTGATAAGAAAACAAAACAAATTAAAATGGGAATTAGAATATCAACATAAAAAGAGACCCACTTAGCAATGCCTTGGCCTAGTTTTGTTGCTGAACACCTGCCCAGACTGAAAGGTCTTACAGCACTTCCAAAAGATGTCCAGGCTTGGGCTCTGGAGGGCCTCAAGACAGATGGAGGTCCAGAGCTGGTAAGCCCCTGGCAAGAATGACCTCCCACGCATTTTTGCCAAGTGGACTTGGCATACTGTAGGAGGCTGCCATACTGTGTAGAAGGTTGATTTTTGGGGGCTCCCAACCATGACGCCAGAGCCCCCAACCATGGAGATCAGGCTGGGAGATAAGGGTCTGCCAGCCTGAGCTTTATGACCATGGAGCTCAGGCTGGGAGATTAACATCTCCCAGCAGGGGCCCCGAGGTTGCAGAGCTGACACTAGGAGATAAGAGTCGCCCAGCCCACCACTCCCTGGTTGCAATGACAAAGTGGGGGCTGGGAGATAAGGATCTCCCAGCCCCATTTCCCAATCATGATCTCAGAGCAGGGTGTTCGGAGCTCCCTGCTGGCAGGGCAGGGGGACAGAGTCCCTGCCTGGGCTCCTGTAGCAGAGCCCGCCCCAGCAGCAGGCAGCTCCCGGGGGCAGGGAGCAATCTCCCACCTCCTGGTGGATGACTGACTGGGAACAGATATTGCTCCCGGTCAGGTGTCTATACAAACCCTACAGCACCATAACTAATGCCAAGTAAATTTGCTGCTTGCATTTGCAGGTACCAAATTTACTTGGTATTAGGGACGTTTACTGAGAAGTAAGCATGTGCATGTGTAGATGTACATGCTTACTTTGGAATAAACTATGCTAATATTAAGTTAAGCATCTCATGTAGACGCGCCCAATAGGTGGGAGATGTCCACTCCATATATGTGGATGGCAAATTTAGCCATTTTTTCTGGGTGTTCAAAACCAGAGCCTTAGCCTTTTATACAGGGGTAAATCTGAACTGACCCAGATTCTAACTTCCCTAGCATTTTGGAGTATGGAGATTTATTTAGTAAAGGAAGAGAAAGGGTGACTCATATGGTGGAGTATATGATGTGGAGGTAGAATTACAGTTTTAAACTGGACAACTTTTGCAGTTTCCTAGGTAAATTCATCACAGGTTAGAATTAGTGCATGCCAGCAAAGTCACTCCTCTCCAGCACCGCCTCGGGTACCTTTCTGGTTGTCACCACTGCAGTACTTGGGTCTTGACACATGAGTGGAAAGCAGAATAGATTACCACCTTGTAGACTAACTGAGGTAGGAGTGTGTGTGTGTGTGTGTGTGTGTGTGTGTAGTTAGTCTGAAGAACTAATATATATATTTCATAGACATTAGGGCTGGAAGGGACCTCGGAAGATCATCGAGTCCAGCCCCCTGCCCCAGGGGCAGGAAGTCAGCTGGGGTCATAGGATCCCAGCAAGAAAAACATCCAAAATATCTACCTAGCTATCTGTCTGTTGGTGATTATATGTATACCACAAGCTTTCATGAGTGGAGGCTCCCTTCATCAGATGCTGCATTTTAGTTGACTTCAGACTAACATGGCTAACTACATATCTTGACACATGAGGGGAAAACCAGCTTAGGCCCTGTACACAGAATAGAAGGAAAAGCACTAAAGTCCAGATTAACAAAGGTATTTAGGTGCCAACCCCCCCACTGAAATGAATAGGAGTTAGATGCCTAAGTACTTTTCTCCACTTTAGACCTGAAACTGGGACACTGGGAGAGGGGAAGGACTGAAAGAGTGAGATGGCAGTTTAAGTTTTGCAGTAAAAATAGAAATGATTATACTAAGCTGATAAATTGTTTTCTTCGGGTTAAAATAGTGCTGGAAAAGTTTTTTTCCTGTCTGCTTCTTGACATTTCCCTATTCCTGTAGGAATTCCCATTTAGCCTAATTAGGCTCTGTTTCTTCTTCATTTGGGCTCCATAACTCATTAGCTTCCAGCTGGGCAATGCATGATTCTAAGATGTCTAATTACCTTTATCTCACAGACATCCTGATCGCCTCTGGTCAAAAAAATGCTGATCTATCTAGCCCCTTCAGCTGATATGAACTGATCTTGAAAATGAGTCCCGTCATTAGTCCCTTCTAATTTTGTCCATCATTTCCACTTATTTTCCCTGGCCAAGATCAAGATAAGAGATAACCACATGCACAAGAAAATAAAGGCGTATCACACAGAGTTAGCATCCTAAAAGAAGGTGAAGGGTAGCATAGGACCCCCACAGAACAGGTAGGGGGGCTTAGTGGTGAATAGCAGGGATAAGGCAGAGCTCTTCAAGGCTTGAGCTCTCTTCAATGAGCTTTTTGTCTCTGTCTTCTTAAATAGGAACCTATACAAACCCTCAATATGTATCATGGACATCAACAAGGGAAACATTAGCCAACCAATGGTCAGTGCTGACATGGTAAAAGGACACTTGGAGGGACTGGACGTGTTCAAATCACTGGGACCAAAGGGACTCCACCCACGGGTATTGAAGGAATTCGCGAGTGTCATAGCTGAACCACTAGCCAGGATATATGAGCACTCATGGTGCTCAGGTCAGGTCCCAGAAGATTGGAAGAGGGCCAATGCCATCCCAATCTTTCAGAAGGGGAGGAAGGAGAATCTGGGGAACTATAGACCAGTCAGCCTTACCTCTATCCCAGTGAAAATCCTAGAAAAAGTTATCAAGGAACACATCTGTGGGAGCCCTCTGGCTAATGTGATGCAGAGGGGTAACCAACATGGGTCCTGCCTGACTAACCTAGTTTCTTTTTACGACAAGGCCACCAAATGTTTAGATGCAGGAGTTGAGGTGGATGTTATCTATCTGGACTTCAAGAAGGCCTTTGACACGGTATCCCATACCACACTTATTAATAAACTGAGGGGATTTGCCTTGGATGATTTTACAGTAGAATGGGTAGCAAACTTGCTCAGGGGGTCGCACTCAGAGGGCGGTGGTGGATGGGTCAGTGTTAACCTGGAAAGATGTGTGCAGTGGAGTCCGTCAGGGCTCAGTTCTGGGGCTGGTGCTGTTCAACATCTTCATCAGTGATCTGGACAAGGGGGTGGGAAGCACCCTGTCCAAATTTGCGGATGACACAAAAATATGGGGTGAAGCTAACACCCTGGAGAGGAGGAACCAGATCCAAGCTGACCTCGACAGGTTGGAGAAGTGGGCAGAGCAACAGGATGCAATTCAATAAGGACAAGTGCAAAGTGCTCCATCTAGGGAGAAAAAAACTGCCATCAGACCTATAGGCTGGGGGGCGACCTTCTCAGCACCACTGAGGCTGAAAGAGATCTTGGAGTCACTGTTGACTCCAGGATGAACACGAGTCGTCAATGTGATGATGTAGTCAGCAGAGCCAATCGCACCTTGTCATGCATCCATAGGTGCTTCACAAATAGGTCCAGGGAGGTGATTCTACATCTCTACGCTGCACTGGTCAGGCCACAGCTGGAATACTGTGTCCAGTTCTGGACACCGCAGTTCAAGCAGGATGCAGACAACCTGGAGAGGGTCCAAAGAAGAGCCACTCGTCTGATTGGAGGCCTGCAGGGAAGGCCCTATGAGGAAAGGCTAAGGGACCTTAACCTCTTCAGCCTCTCCAAGAGAAGGCTGGGGGGGGATCTTGTGGCGGCATACAAATTCATAAGGGGAGAGCAACACGAAGTAGGCGATGATCTGTTTACCAGGGCACCCCCTGGAACAACAAGGAACAATGGCCATAAGCTATTGGAGGGGAGGTTTAGACTAGACATTAGAAAAAAGTTCTTCACGGTCAGGGTTGCCAGGATCTGGAATGGGCTTCCAAGGGAGGTGGTGCTTGCCCCATCCTTGGGGGTCTTCGAGAGGAGACTGGACAGGCACCTGGCTAGGATCACACAATCCCAGGTTTGGTGACCCTTTTCTCATCTGCCAGGGGCAGGGGGTCTGACTAGATGGCCCACTGAGGTCCCTTCTGACCCTAGAATCTATGAATCTATGATTAAAAGAGTGGTCTTATTTTCAGAGGGGTAAAGCACCTGCATCTCCTACTGACTTGGACGGCCTGAGTGGGCAGGGGCATCTTTTTCTGTTACAAAATCATACTCAGTGACACTAATAGAGCTATATGTGGACATCTATACGACATCAGTGATGCATTAGAACTCCAATTTTTTGTCAACATTTTGCTATCTCTGAATACCTTTGGCATTCTGATCTGTTGAAAGTCAGCTATTTGAATTCAGATATAAACTGGGATTTGAGAGGTACATATTTTTAAAAATGACTTGTGAGCCTAAATCCCATTTTCTAAAATTTCTTTTTCTGAAGACTGTTTAGACTTTTTGCCAGCCATTGATTTTGCCAGCCGTGATTACAAAGGGCAGAGCAATGCTGCATTGGAGTTGCAATTGAGGTGCCTTCAACTTTAATTGTCCTGTAAGGTGTCAGCCACTGACCAGACAATCTATCCCATGGTACACTGCTTTCTCACCTCTTGAGAAGAGCATCTCATAGGATGCTCTGACTATGATGCATCACAAGGCAATTCATTTTCAGAACAAAATATTTCAATATGTAAGCATGTGATTTTGACAAAATATCATTTATCATGAAAAGCAGACAATTTCTGCACTAATTCATATTGTCAAAATGCAGTTTTCCAGTCTCACTAGTTTTCAGTAAAGTTCCTAAGTGCCTAAGCCACTTGTGAAAATAGGACTTACAAACTTAGGAAAGGGAATACTTACAAAGGGAATATAAAACAGTGTGTTGACTGTTCTAAGGAAACTATCACTGGGCACTTCCTTACTTTGCAGTAAATGAAATCTAACCCATGTTAGCTTAAACTTATTCTATTGATGGGTAAGTAGCCATAGTGTAAGTGCCTGCACATAGTTACTAAGACAGTGAGACTCTGCTCTCACTTGACTCATAGTGACTCCATGTGCCCATGCCTAAAATCACTTAGGAACTTTTGAACATTATAGTTTAGAAGCTTAATTTCAAGTGTTGAACTTGACTACTCCGTGTGTCTGTATTCTGCACTTATGTCAGACTTCTAATGTTTAAATTTCAGCTGACACAGACAAAACTGAGTTTATTCATTCCTAAAAAGAAAAAAGTTGGATTCTGCTATTCAAATGATCAGCTGATGCAAGATCCTTTTTAGTATTTCAAAAGAATTAATCTGGTCTAAAAAAAATACCTGCTTCCTCCCCCTTCCCCCCCATCTTCTCCTTCTAAGAAGTAGCTGTGTGTTTTTTTTTAATTGGGTCAGTCTATGTTTTTGTTCTGATGTGCCAACAATGGGATAATATGATAGATTAAACCAAGGCAGTCACAATTAATTCCTAAACAGGCTTAATTTAATTTTCCTTCTCAAATAAACCCAATTTACCTCCGTGGAGGTGTGACACGTCTGATTAGACACAGAAATGCTGGGAGCAGCCATGCTTAGAGAGAGTGTTCTGTGCACAATGTGATAAGAGATCAAAGCCAACAGAACTCCTCAATATTTTTATTAGAAATAATTCAAAGAAACCTCCATTTCAAATGTCCCTCTGTAGCACCTTTAATTGGAGAGATAATAACTTTGGATCCTGGTGGAGGAGAAGGGTCAGAGGCCAGTCTTCATTTAAACAATGGAATTATGGAAATTAGAAAGGCTAGTTAGGGTAAATAGTCTTCGTCGTCTCCATGTTAGCTCGGTTTTAGAATGCTTGGCATTCAGCTCATGAGGAGTGTGTCAAACAGAGGATGCCAGCACAGATGGGTCTACTGAATGCCTCAGAGTCAGGTTTTACAATGTAATATTACATCTCCTTCACTGGAGGTTTTGAAGAAGAGGCTGAGTTGGCATCTATCTGGGGTGGCTTAGGAACAGCAAATTCTGCATATATGCAGGGCGTTGGACTTAGAGGACCTTTGAAGTCCTTCCACCCCTGTGATTTTGTCATTTTAAAGTTCTTCTTCCCTCTGTTTTTACCCTAAGCAAGGCATAACTCACACCCTCTCCGCTAACAAATTTCCACACTTTTAAAATACTGATTGTCAACAGATAAAGTGACCCCCGCCAGATTATTGTACCAAAAAAGGTTAAGTGACACAACCATCTATAACCGGTGATGCGGTGGCGGAGTGTGTCCACAGTCTGACCCACCATGCGAGCGGCGCGTGATCACAATGTTAAGTAGGGCATGATCACCTGTGGTCTAGCCAACCAAAGACCACCTAATGGACATGGCTGGCCAGCATGTCCATGTGTTCCGGAACTTACCATCAGGGGAGCTTTCTGATTGGCTAAAGATTTTATATAGGGGACCGCACGCCTTGGTGTGGGGTCCCTGGGCTCCGACTCTCGAGACAGACTGATCACCTGTCTTAGGGCCTGGTCAGACCCCTAGGTCACCAGCAGAAGCTGCTCTGGTTGCTCCGAGCGCCATAGCTTACTGCCTCGCAAATCCGGAACGTCCTGTACCTTGTCCTAGCCAGACATTGTACTTGTATCGTACTTAGACTGCGGTCTTCACCCGTCACCCGTCGCTCGTCCGTCATCTGTATTCCCTTGCTGTTGTATATAGTTTATCATCTGTATGGTTCTCCAAGTCATATCACCCACCAAGTTATTTCGACCTACCGTTCGACTGTTGTGTAAGTAAACATCAAGCTTTATTTCACCCCCTCATTGCCTCCGGTGTTTATCTCCCTCTCGCACCTGGCATCCCCAAGCGTGTCTGAGTTGGTGTCACTACCCGGTGCCCCACTCAGGACGTGACTGCGGCCGTTTTCCCACATACCTTATGGAGAACGCACCCACACTGATATGTCTTCTCTCTGGCTGCTGGAGGTTTGGTCAGTGTGTATGACTTGTACCCCAGTTCTTTAGATGTTTATGAACCATTTCTCCAAAGCAACGTCTATGACATCATTTGATTCTCCAGAGTGAAATATTTCAGACAATGTGGAAATTTAACAGTGATAGTTACATTGAAACATTTTAGTGCACATGAAAGAAAGTCCTTTCAGTCTGAAGGATCAAATCCATTCACATTTTGATCAAGTAATAACAGTGCATTCCTCAATTATGACAATACACCACAAAGGAGTATTAGAAAGCACAAGCCTGAAAGTATGAGTAGTTTTAAGTGTCCAAGAAGTGTAATGATCACTGCGATGGGCTGGTGGGGGAGAAATCTATTGCTAATCGGAGGCTATACTTCTAGATGAAAATAAGAATAGTGCCAAATACAGGTGTAAACGAATCAGAAAGCTCCAGCTATGCCAGTATTCTAAAGCCTCCCATACCATTGTCATACTTAGAGAAGGGCCTAAATCTCTCCACTTGGTTCAAGCACTGTTGAGCTTCAAAAAACTTTGGACTCTGATCCAGATTTTACAGGCCAGACACATTTCTAGTTACACTGTATCTTTGGACAATTTGTTGAACACCATAGCTTGATTCTCAATGAAACAGCATCACGTTTTATATTTCCCCGATGCCACAGAACTGCAGAAATAGCCCTTGGAGAAGACTTTCCTGGTTGCCTTGGGCACAGTTAGGTTAACATACAAGTTTTATGCCAACCCAAGTACCCCTTCTGTGGGGGAAGGGTGGCCCATACTGCAGTGCACTACTGCTATTCTCTACTTGTGATCCATAACAGAAACTTGGAAACAGAACATAATTCAGAGGTCTCAGGACTGAACTAACATACAGCAGGCTCCTAAATGGTTTCAGAATAGAGAGTTCAGAAATATTGTTTGACTCAGTCTTTGCCACGTGCCTTCCCTCCCTATCTCTGCCCCAAGAGCAGATACTGAGGTCCAGATCCTCAAAGTTATTAGAATGGAAGTTAGTGGCCTAATTACCTGTGACATGATGAGCCAGAATTACTGAAAATCAGGCTCTCAGATTCTGACTGATCAACCTGATGGATTCATTAAGGCTGTTTGATCATTTGAATGCCCTCATTAAATCCCCAACAAGATGCATGCAATGTGTTACTATCCTTAGTACAGGTTTGCTCATGCTGGGCAGTGGGGAAAATTAGCCTGTGCAGAGCTCCAGACTGTTGTGGCTAAACTGGTTCCAGTACCTGAGCTAGGTAGCTTAAATTTGGCTTGGGCATTTCTATGCTGCACTACAGTTATAGGACATACCCACAGACATTCTGAGTGAAATACTGGGGCCATTGAAGTCAATGGTAGAACTGTCATAGATTCATAGATTCATAGATGCTAGGGTCGGAAGGGACCTCAATAGATCATCGAGTCCGACCCCCTGCATAGGCAGGAAAGAG
>NW_005842284.1:1167123-1184353 GCF_000455745.1 Alligator sinensis | reverse complement strand
CCCCGCCCTCATCTTCCCCTCCCCCCAACGAGCCTAGTTTAAAGCCCGCCGGAGGAGATCCGCCAACCTAGAAGAGAACACACGCTTACCTTTGGGGGACAGGTGAAACCCATCCCAACTGAGCATTTCCCTCGTCGTGATGTGCGGGTCGTTGTCCAGGAAGCCGAAGCCTGCCTCGAGACACCATTGCCGAAGCCACCAGTTGGTCTCTCTTATGCAGTTCTTGACTTCAATACAATCCAGATTTCAATATTAATGTGGATACCTGCAGCAGTGTCCTCCAACTGTCCTCTCAGTCTTATCTATGGATTGCCTATTCAGTCTCTGGTTGCCTGACACCACTGTCTATCTCCTTAGTGTTCTGTTCGTTCATTCCAAAGTTAATGTCATTTTTATTGCAGGGGTGGGAAGTAAAGATTATCCCTAAATCAATAACTAAGTTGTTCAGGAGAGACCCTGGTGACCCAGTGTGAATTACACCAGTGGCAAACCTTTGAAAGATCTCTAGATAGCTTTCTTGCTCCCCTCTTGCCTTAATCTTTGTGGCAAAGGGGAAACTTTTATGTGGTATTAAGAACTGTGTCTTTAAGGCTAGGGACAGACATTACACATAAACCGGAAACTGGTTTCAACCTGTAACAGAACAGATGTTCAATGCACATAAACCAGTTTGAAAATGGCTGAAACCAGTTTGAGATAAACCTGGTTGAATGTAGTGTCAGACTTAACTAATTTGAGTCAAATCAGTTTATGCAATGTCTGTCCCAGACCCCTTGCTGGTTTAAGATAAACCAGACATCCCCAGCATCCCGGCATGCTGTCTGGAATAAGTGGGGTTCTCTGCTCCACAGCAGGGCTGGTTCCTCCCCTCTACTCCCTGGCTAGAGCTCCAGCAGAGACTTGCAGGCACAGCAAGGTCTGCCTGGCTTCCCTCTGCCATACTCCTACCTGTCGCTGCTCAAGCAGGAAATCCTCCCCTCCCTCCCTCCCATCTCCCACAGCAGGGAACCCAGCCCCACAGGCCCTAGGCATGTGGTATGCTACCTAATGCAGATGTGTCCAATTTCACTGGGACAGGCAGACAGAACAGTGAATGCTTAGAGCTGTTTGGAGCTAGATCAACAGGTCAGCTGGCAAACTGTTTAAGAAGAGCTTGAAGTAATGGAGAGAGGCTATTGTTTTGCTGCTCTGGAAATAAACACTGTTATCAGCCCCCTCCTGGCTTACTGGCCTGTCAGTTTGCTGCAGACAGTATACAGAAGCAGGGAGGGAGATTGAAAATCTCCATATCATCAACAGATGCATGCACTGCACACCCCGCTTGCCACAGAGTGCTAGCAAGGGGCTGGGGGCTGACAGCACTCCTGCCCCTTCAGCAGCCATCAGGGAAAAGCCTGGGATGGTGCAAGCAGACCTCCTTAATTAGAGGTCCTGCTGGGGCCTGGCCATGTCCCCCCCACCCTCAGTTCAGCACTATACAAGGTAAGGGAGGGCTGCTCTAGCACCGCCCTGGCTTCTAGCCTGAGCCACGGCAAGCATGTGCCTGAATTTCCTCAGTCCAGAGGAGATGTCTGTTACAAACCAGTTCAGTCTAGCCAGATTAGACTACCCTGCAAAGATTGAATCAGTTTAGGCTCAGGCTTTTTTAATGTCTGTCCCTAGCCTAAGGAGCAAGTGACCTCCAGAGTCTAGCCCTCTGCCTCCACTCCTAATCACCAGAGTGGCTGGTCAGGGTCAGCCAACCCTCCTCTCCACCTATATAAACCCCAGAATAGGAACAGGAAGTATCTTGGCAATGGGGCTTAATCTGATTTCAGACTGCCTTGCTGGGCCCTCTGCCTTGACTTCTTGACCCATCTTTCTCTCTGCCTGATACCCAAGCTTCCCAACTTGGCCTGTTCTTTGAACCTGTTCTCAGAGTGACCCCCTGGCTTCCTGACCCGCTTATCCCTGGAAGCTGCTTGTTCTTCCTGACTTTGGTTGGTACCTCAACCCCAAGTATCCCAGACCTGGCTGCCCATGTCCCAGTGTGACACCATACTTCCCAGACTAAAGATCTAGGCTACATGCTTAGAAGCCTGTTAAGCACTGAGTGATTACTGAACACTTCAATTTTGACCTTGTATTTTTCATGGCAGTATGCCCTGTCTGTACTCAGTGCATTCACAGTATCAGATTGATGGAATTCTGTATACAAGAAGGCAGATAATGGTTTGTACCCCTTGAACTCAGTAGATTGCCATCTCTGAATACAGAGGGCTCACTTAACTCTGTTTCTTAATATACTTTCCTCTTGTGAATTAGTATCCAGAGCCTGCTCGAGCCAAGGCCTAGGTCTGTTTTGTTAAGATCAAAGGCTGAAGTGGTTTCTTGACTGTTTTCTTTACAGTTTTTCCATCAATTACCTCAAAATTTTAGATATAGTTGCATTGATTCTCAGCTCTTTCTATCCACCCTTCTATCAATGTAGAGTTCAAGGTTGCTAGAGATACCATTTATCTTATTGATTTGATTTCTTTTGCTCCTGCTACTGACCCGGCTTAGATCAATTTTATTAATAAGACAACTAGAATTTTCTACATTGTTTTTCAGTTGAGTTGTGGAGCTTAAAGTTTAAATTTAAACTGGCCTGTTTTCTTGAACATTTCTTACTCTTGTACACTGAGAGAAACCCTAACATGACTGCTTCTCTGCTAGGTGCTCTGAACTTGAGTGTGAAATGAAAAATACATACAATGTAAATATACACAGGAAAAACATCAAAAGCTAAACTTTTTTTTGTTTTTAAATAGTAGCAATTTTAACTGAAATAATGTTTTGTGTGCAATCATTAATCTTGGCTTCCATTTGTAGGAATACCTGGTAAGAGTCACAGCTACTTGCCAGCAACATTTATCCTAGAAATGTTCTCCCCTACTAGGCATTTTCTACCTAGTAATGGCAACAAAGTCACCACTTAATGGAAGCAACTGTGGACCAGAAAATGCTTAACTTTGCTGTGTTATAAGTCAGTGTTGCACCATGTTTGGGGACAAGTACGTTCTCCATGTTTCCTCGCCATGCTTATGAACATACAGACAAAATGCCAAGTTCACTTAAAGAAAAAGTTAAGGTTATCAAAGACTCCCAAGTTTTGGGGGCAAATGAGAACAAAGTTACAGTCAAGCGGTACTTACACAAGTCAGTTGTAGGCAGAATCCGGACGCAGAAGGGTAATTTTTAACTATGGAATAATGAAGACAACCAGGAGAAGAGTAGTCACAAATTCAATATGAAGCAAAAGTGCCTGATATCAATAGGGTTCTTTTTCTCACATTTAAGGAGAAAATGGTACAGGGAACAGTGCTTTCTAGACTTGTCATCAAGGGGAAAGACATTCTGTTTGCTGCTGCCATTGTACTGTATGATTATAAGGCATGCAATGGTTGGTTCAGTAAGTGGAAGTAGTATTTCAATATTCCTCACCATTTCAATTGATTCGAGAGAATCAAATTTATAAAATTCCATGTTGTATTAGGGAAGGAAGCCAAGACAATAATCACTGCAAGATATTCCTATTCCTGGCAATGAGACAAAAGGGCACTTGGTAGAGGGTGTGTTTGTGGGTAAGTACTTTACTTGTACACGTTGTGGAGAGCTAACCAATAAGGAGCTACTCTATGCCACTGCTGCTGCTAAATCAGAGAAATTACCTTGAGTCATGAAAATACGTCTTGAGAGAGAGAAGGTGACTTTCAATGAAGTTCTACTTCCAATGAATGCAATGGTGTTGATGGCTTTGAGCACCATTCAGCACTTCTTGCAGCAATATCTTGAGGTTTAGAGGTCTTTTGGGATGCTGAATCCCCGTCAAAATTGTGATCAGGACAAAGAGGAGCAAAGGCACTGCATTCTTTCACCTGAAATGAGTGATAATTTACATCTTGCATTTATGAATTCAGTGTTTATACCCACCATGCAATTATATTACATTGTGATGTGGAATGTGACTTAGATTTAGGCTGTGTTGGTTATTTGATTGTTCTTTTAACATAAAAATAAACATGATGCTTTTATAATGTCAACATAATCAATACTGCCCCTTACCTGTTATATGCATCAGAAAAGCAGGCACTGAAGAATAACATAGCAAGCACCAGGGCACTGATATATTGCTACTGAGAGACATTGGCTGTGTTTTAATATTGTGAATTCCACATAGGGAGAACTCAGCATTTCTCATCCCACTAATATTTTTTATAACATTTGTAATTTTAGGTTAGTTATTTTATATCTTTTGGGGAATTTCAGATTATATATTCTAAACTTCCTTCCTGTTGTAATTTCTTCAGTACCTCTTCTGTGATAGTAATTTCTACCAATCTCTAATATTTCTATGGTTGCCATCACTAGGATTGTGAGCAACTCACAGTCTTTATTCTATTCATCTTCCCAACACCACTGTAAAGTAAGTGATATTATTATTCCCATTTTACAGCTGGGGAATGGAAGTATAGAGATAAGTATCTTATCCATTGTCCTATGGGAAGGTTGTGATGAACCAGAAGTTGGAAACTTTATTCTGGACCCAACCCTTTATTGCACTGATCACTTTTAATGGACCACAGCCTTATAGGGACATCAGAGAATCTCTATGATACTTTATAACGTTTCCACCAAGATATCGACAATAGCATTGCTCCCGGTGTATTCTGTTATTACAGTCCATTCTTTCCCTTTTGCCTAGAAGTCAAATGCTTTCCATGTGCTTATCCTTCTTGCTAATTTTTTTAATTTGTGTTCACACAATATCATCTTTTACACGTTCTACCTGGAATCTATTTCCATTGAGAATCTATGAATAAATTTGTCTCTAAAGTGTTATTCAGTGAATTATCTTCATTTTACCACAGAATTAAAGAAATGTAACTGGATGCATGAGTAGTAGAAGAAATGTTGAGGCTCTGTCCTTTCTTATACCGTTCATTTTAATTGATCCAATATTTACATGTTCACAGAAGGCTAATACACTGTGGCAAAAGAAGGCAATGTCAAGCAACATTTTTATCTAGAATTCATACAGGTGCTAAGAATTTTAAAGGGGAATAAACTTTAATGACTTACTTATTCTAAGGCTTGTCTGCATTATGGAGCCTCTGATGCTCCAGCTGTACTGGAATAGTTATGCCAGAAAAGCCTTGTTGTAGAGACAAAGCATATGCCAGTACAAGGTCTTTTTCTGATGGTTTCTCTTTATCACCCATCTGAAGGACAGAAGCTAAGTCTGCAGAAGCACTCTTCTGTTGGTATGGCTGCTTCCAACCAGGTGTTTGCCACAACCATGCCAACAACGCACTGGAGCATGATAAAATCCTAAACTCTAATCTGCCACTTAAATAAAATACAGGGTCCAACTTTCTGCTGAGGGTCTGTTTTCTGAGTTTGTACAATGGTATAAAACAATAGTCTCTGCCTCAAACAGCTAGACAGCTAAGGCTAAAAAACAACAATCTGCCACTTAAATAAAATACAAGGTACAACTTTCAACTGGGGATCTCAGTTTTCTGAGTTTGTTCAATGATATAAAAAATAGACTCTTCCTCAAACATCTAGCCAGCTGAGGCTGAAAAATAACACTTACCCATCACACACACAATAGAGAACAAAAAGCAATAAAGAGATGCTTATGCATAGCATGACAACCAATGGCCAAAGCACTCCAGCTCAACTTGCCAGTATCATCTGGTGCTACCAAGTAGCCTCCTCTCCTGAATAGGGAGGGCACCGTTCGGTGTACTCTGCTCAGAGCTCCCCCTTGGTGCATTCGTTTTGAACCTTTAACCTTCTATCCCATCCATATTTTGTCTTTCATTTGTCCCAAGTGATCAGTGATGCACCCTTAGTGGCTCCCTCATTGAGGGGGTCTTCTAGCTCTACTTGGTGGGCTTTGGCCCACGTTCTGGAATCACACATCTAAAGGCCTGAGTAGGGACAATCTACAATTTATGCAAGTATGCACTCTGCATCACAGGAGCATCCAGCTCATTTCTTATTGTCCACATGCACTGAACTCTTTAAATCTCTTCCAGGGCCAAGATGCCTTTAGATACTCCCATGACTTGGTCTACCGGCCTGACTATTCTGGGAATCAGAAACAATCATTGTGGAGATTATGTTTCATCAGAAACACAGTCTCCACACAAACTCTCTTATCTTCTCCCATGATTTCAAAATGTCTGTATTTCCACAATAACTGGCACACAGGCTATGCCACACAACCAGATCTAAGATCAAATGAGCTACCCTCCTTATGGTGGTGGTATAATAAACAAGGTGTTTGTTATTTTAAATATACCAAACTGGTAAAGGCCGTGACAGTTTCATCAAAGGACCTGTAAAAAACAGCTCCTTTAAAATGGTAACATTTGACAAATAAAAACTTAAATAAACCAAGCAGCAGCCACTCACAAACACAATGTTTTTTGCTTCCCCTGCTGGCTCTGAAGTATCAGTTAAGCAAAACACTATTTCGAAAACCATGGGAATCAATTCATTGGGCTGCCAGTCTACCAAACACAGATGTTTTGACAAGGGAAGACCCAATTAAGTTCACTATTATCACTGAATGCTCCTTCCTCCTCCTCCCCAGCAAAACCATAAGCATCTATACAATAATGAAGCCACGATAAAACACAAGAAGCATGTAACAGAGTTATAATAAATTAAGACACTTGTGAACTCATCATCATTTCAAGAGAAGATCAGTGGGGAAAGCAGATGAGGTATATTCAAATTGGCTTGAACAGGAGTATTGTCATATGGACTGAAAAAGGCTAAGGTGCCTTAAGTAAACAGAATAATAATGCATTGATCTGGGGGAGGGGTCCATTGGTTTGTTGCAGAGATCAGTGTTAAGCAGTCCTTTATTGAACAATTGTATTAATGATCTAGAAGAAGCAATAAAGAGCAACCTAATTAAATTCACAGATGATACTCAGTCAGGCGATTTTGCAAATACCAACAAGGACAGGGAAACAATGCAAATCCCATTTAATTCTGTGTAGGTTCTTATGCTTACCCCCTCGCTGCTGTATCTGAGCAGTTTAAGAAAAAATAGTTTGAAAATAAAACCAAATTAGATTCAGACAGCGAAAATGCACATGGGGGAAAACTAATCTGAAGCAAAGATTTTCAGGGGAAGGGAAAACACTTGAAAAACTGGAATACTGCAAAAGAGGGAGGGTGATAATGAATAAATTAAGTATGAGTTAGCAGTACAATGTGCTAGAGGGAAAAGCCAATGTAATTATGAGTTGGGTGCACCTGGAGATATTAAGTGATGCAGAAAAGATTAAAAGAGCTAAATGGACCAAAGTCAGTCCATTGATTTCTGTGTGCTTATACTTGGGCTGGATGTGTCACAACCTACAGAGTTCAGCTAAACCACGAGGAAGGTGCAATATAATAACTGATTACATGTATTCAAAGGGTGCAATCACAAAGAAAGGAGAAGGGACCAGAGCATCCAAAGGAGGGATGGCTTAAAATAATGGGAGCATGTTGTACAAAGAAAAGGGAGGGAATATTGTCCTAATGCTGGGTTCTAACAGATATTAGACCAGCGTCTAAAGAAAAGTGGGAGAAATGGTAACACTTAGGACACACAAAGCCACCAAGACAAAGATGATGATAGTACAGGGAACAACCATGAATTTGCTGCGAAGAGGTGGACAAGAAGCCTCCTGTAATTCCATAATGACATGGCATAGAACACTCCAAAAACAGGAAAGGAACCATTTTTTTCCAAAGTAAGGGCAGATTCCTAGATGTGGAGGGCAGAAGAAACCCTTGCAAAAGTACAATCTGGCTTCTTAGCCACTGAATTTCACTCCCTAAAATCTTCGTCCAGCCCATAGCTTTTGACCGAGCTTAAGCCTATCTTCCACTGAACCTTGATATAAAGGCTCCAAGTGGTGCACTATGTATTATATTCCTTGCTGAATTACTTCAGTTAATTATTCTACTAAAAATTTGCACTTACCTCTATTCTGATATTCTCCATCTTTTTAGCAAGTGGATCTTGTTATGACTTTATTAAAGAGACTTCCGGTATCAGATATCCTCCCTTTCGAAGGTACATACAAACTTTGATCTAGTCTCCTTGCAACTTGAAGAAACCTAAGCCCCTGGTGGATTTTAAGCTTCAACTCTCTCCTCAGCATTTTCAGCTCAGATGGCAGCCTGCTCAGTAAACTGACTTTTGAGAATCCCCGTCTAAGTGCCAAACTCTTTAGGCATTATATACAGAGCTTCACTCCGGACTTTGACTTAAATTTCACAGTGTGATAAGGTGCCTCAAAGTGAAGCACTGCAATGGGCAGGGTTGAATGCCCAAGTTCTTTCCTGTATCTAGTCCTTAAGCCTTGCAATGTTGAATGGAACAATGCTTAATACATTCACAAAGCCTGAGGCCCCCACAGCAGCGTTTTCATTAATGAAGTAAGCAATTCCACTGTATGCCATGCTCATCACCTTTTACCCCATGTTTATACCCTTACACAGCCTCTGTGGATTCTCAAGTCCTAGAAAGGGTAGTTTTTTAGTATTCAATAAGGGCTATATTTTTTGTAGAATCAATGCTATTTTGAATGATTACTACACAGGGATTTTCCTTTATTTTGAGGTAATGAGTTAGCATCTCACCCGGCATTAGCACATTCTACTCCATTGAAATCAATTTCTGATGGAAAACTGATTTAAAATCAGCGATAGCTTGCAGAACCTGTCCATTTGACTATACCTTATGAATTCTGGGTGATATCATGAAATTGCTGTATCATGGAATGCCTCAAGGTATGGCAAGTCTGACATGAACTGACAGGGACAAGTTCTCTCTCATACCCTCCAGACCAGAAAAGGTGTGGGGGAAGGTGTTGGGGGCAGGGGGGAGTGGGGAAAGCGGGTGTTAACCTAAGCAGGTGTTTATTTATATAGAAGCACTTTGGAGTAGCAGACTGGATGGAAACCTAGGGGAATTTGTTACCCCAACTTTTCTTCAGGGAGGGGGATGCAAAGAAGTGAAAAGTCTAGTTGGGGGATACATTAACTCCACTCTCTTCTCCCTGTCTGTTCAGTTCTGACTGCAAGCTTTTCATGCCTGTCTCTAATAATACAGGCTAGTGAACTTTTTTTTATATATATCTTGCAATTATTATTAATCATGTTTATTATGGCCACACTTGGGGAATCAAAAGTGTGGTCCCATTGTGAGAGACACTATACAAACACAATGGTAGACAGTTACTCTTTATTGGATGCAAAACACTTCCATTTGCCTTTAACATTTTGTTGCTTTTGCATGGACCAGTGTGTCTTTTATTTTACAACTTTTCTTTTGTTATTATTATTACTGTATCTTTCAAAAACTATTCCATTTAAATATAAATTGCAGCATGTGAAAATTCTCAGCATCTCTTCATTCAGCCATTGCCTCATTGTGGTTATAATGATGCTAACCTACCTCCCATGGGTATTGTAAGTCCTAATTCATTATTGTTTGCAATGTGCTGTGAGATACTTGGATAAAAGACACCTTATCAGTGCAAAGCACTATAATCATGCTGATATATAAACTATACAGATGACAATTGAGTCCAATGTTAAAACTGTCTCTTACCTGTTCCACAAAAAGAGATACAACACAAAATCACTTCCCAATTATTTCTCCAACTAAAACTCATTATGGCTTTCTCAATTCTTAATCAATACTTTCAAGTCTTGCTGTTTTATAGAACAGTTCATCAATATTTTATCTATTTTAATAATTTATGCTTTATTACAGAACCAGATGGAGCTCTGCAGCACACTCATACTCAAGAGATCAGAGCAGGGAGGGGAAGACAACTAGAATCAGTCACCTGGGCTTAGAAGCTCACAGTTCCATCTTCCTCAACCATCTGCATGGCTATTCCTTGAAATTAACACCTGCCACATAGGTTCCCATAGAGATGCAATGATCCTATTACCTTAGGACAGCCACAAATAAAATCAGCACATTTCAAGATAAGAAATGGCTAGGGTATGGGAGATAGAGACTATTCTTATCCATTCAATGGTGGATTCATCCTAACAGTGAGCAATGATCTTATATCTATGCTGCTGCTTTCAGAACTGCCAGAGACAATAGTGATTATTATAAGGTTTCATTAACTCCACTCACAGCTTGTCTGGGATAAATATGGTGTCATTCTGAGACACTCCTTTTCTTCCTTTTTGTGAAACTGTGAAATGTAGATTTGAGCAATATACATCTGCCCTGAAGGACTACACGAGGAGTGGATCCAGGGAAAAGGGGTGGGTGTTAGTGGTGCAGTTATATATCCTTTGATTCCCGTTCCACTCAAAAGTCTAACACAAACTCCCAACAACAGCAGCTGCATTTCTATTCAGGTAGAGTTCAGGGAGTCAATTGACTTCATGGGTAATTATCTGCTTGAGTCCCATTAATCTCTCCCTCCATAGGTGTCAACAAAACTTGATCTTTTACTACTTGAAGCTCTCCTTTCCTATAGTTATTCTGTCTGTTATCTACTCTTCATAATGCTTCTCTGTTCATCCCGCAATGTGTCCAATGACACATTCAGATAATAGCTGTAACCACCTGGGAGCTGGTAGTTAGCACCCTCTCCCCACAGTTATAGGTCTTTATTTTTGCTTGGATCATAAACTGAATAATACAGCCTTAGGCTTCTTATGTATTAGTAAAGCTTCTCATTTCTTTTTAATTAAAGAAAAATATGCATTGTATTATGTGATGATGCACCACATCCCCTACACCCCTTTATCAAAATCTTGGGTTCGTGCATGGATTTCACCTTTAGTGATTTGCAAAGTTTAATCTTGTCTTCTCTCTCTTTAATGTATGGGGACCCAAGTCATAAAGGATTTAAGCCTTTCCTTTTTTTAAAGGGAGTATTTAACCACATGCTTTAAAATTAAATATGGTCTTAAATGCATCTCAGAATTTATATGGTTTTCTGAACTGAGGTTCATGTGAAGCAGCTGGAGTAGATAAGGTGATGTAGCTTGAAGTGCCATGAGTATAAAGATGACAGAATCACAGGATTAAAAAGGTGATTCAAGGATTATGCTGGGTTTTTGGTTGTAGGCATGTTGGTCTAAGGACATAGGCTGGCAAGGTTCTTTGAGTAGTTGTGATATATTTTATTAGACCAACTGAGTAGTTGGAAAAAAGTTCTTGGCAAGCTTTCAGGCACAGTCAACCTTCTTCAGGCACAGGGAGTCTCTACTATTCTGAGACTCCAAGAAAAAGAGTCTTAGAGTCTCAGAACAGCAGAGATTCCCCATGCCTGAAGAAGAGTGACTTCACCCGAAACATTGCCAAGAATTTTTTTCCATCTACTCAATTGGTCTAATAAAGGATATTACATCTACTCAAAGAACCTTGCCTTCAAGGATTATGTAATCTAACACTTCTGCAGATATCCAAAATTCAGTGTCCCTAAACCATCCCAGATAAATGCCTACCTAGACTCTTCTTTAAACCTCAAGTGAAGAAAGTTCTATCATTTTCCAAGGCAGCTTGTTCTTTTGTCCTTCTTATAGTTAGGAAGTTTGTCCTAAGATGTGATCTAAATCTGATTTTTTTTTTCATTTTTTAAAACTTACCACTTTATGTGCAGTCCCCTGGCAAGGGAGAACATTTTTTCTCCCTCTTCTTTATGGCACCCTTTTCAACCATTTGAAAACTGCTATCATATTTACATCTTAGTTACCTTTTCTCCAGAACTGCAAGCTCCTTCAATCTTCCTCCATAAAGTTTGCTTTCCAATCCCTTTATCACCATTGCTGGTTGCTTCTGGCTCTTCCCCAGTTTTCCTACAACCTTCTTAAAATGAGGTGTCTCAAACTGGCTATAATATGCTACCTGAATGGAAGGACTCCTCCCCAAAAAGGACTCAAATCTTGGATTTTCAACAAAAGGGTTTCTGATCCTCTGCTGATTGAGCTACCCAGCTTTCAGACTCAGGGCACTGTCAGCACTTTCTTAGTGCCTAACTATTATGTGACTCAATAAAACTGACTTTTCATAGTTTCATAGTTTCAGGGTCGGAAGGGACCTAATAGATCTTCTAGCCCAACCCCCCGCCAGGGCGGGAGAACAACCCAAAAAAAAAAAAACCAAAACCACTCACCCTAAAAACAAAAACAGGACTCAAATGAGTCCAGCCAGGTAAGTATCCAGCCTCTTCTTAAAGATCCCCAGGGTAGGGGCCAGCACCACCTCCCTTGGAAGTTGGTTCCAGCTCCTAGCCGCCCTAACTGTGAAGTAGTTTTTTCGGATGTCAAATGCAATTTGCTAAAATGCAATTCAGATAGTGCCAGAACATTAAGGATAAGATGTTGTGGGTCTGATGGAGGCAATTCCTACATCCCTTGTTTCCTACCTGAGCAGTTTGACTTTTGACAGAGCTCTTGGATGGCTATTTCTAGAATCACCCTAAACACTCAAGACCAAAGGTACATTCTCTCATCTGCATTTAGGCATCTTGACCTTTTCTTTTGGAACTAAACCTTGCCACAATAGAAAATATGACCATGTGGATTAGACTGTGATACACTCAATCTGGCGCTGTCCTTAAAAACTACATGGATTGTTAACTGTTGTAAAACATAGCTGCCAGATTGTTAAGTACCTTTAGCTTCTGGTAACATAACACATGAGTTATTTGGCATATACACACTATTGATGCTGGTTGCAATTCAAGGATTTGTTTTTCTTTACAAAGCCCTTTAGGGCAAGATTTCTAGCCATCTGCATAATGGATGGGTTGTCATCTCATGGTCCACCATGGTGCACTTGCTACAATGGGCTTTGTTTTTTATATTATTGGGCTGGTGGCAGGGTATTCTTAATGGAGAACCCTTCATTATATAACTTCATCCCTTAGTTTCATCTGATGGAGTCTGAGTTTCTCTTGGCCTTTATGATAGAAGTTGACCTCTTTCCACAAAAGTTTTAAAGCTGGATGCATGAGCATGAAGGATTGCTTATGGGGCAGGAGGGTGTCCTTTTTTCTACTGCCATTTATAAAAAAACAGATCAATATGCAGAGGAAGTGAAATATAGCACAACACAAAATAAAATGGGAAAAGATGAGAGGTGGTTAGGGAGGGCAACTATAATTCTTGTCAGAACTGGTATCCTCTAGACTGAGAGGAAGATGCAGATGAAGGATCATAGTCTTCCACAAGTCGTATATGGGCAAAATGAGAGAGAGGAATAATGATCAGAAGAAATAGAATGTGCGAAGGAAGTAAGAATGAGTGGGGAAGGGGAGAAAGATAGAGAAAATGAAATGAACAAGTTTCTGAAGAGAGACAGAAGACAACTGAGG
This sequence comes from Alligator sinensis, assembly GCF_000455745.1. Lineage (NCBI taxonomy): Eukaryota > Metazoa > Chordata > Crocodylia > Alligatoridae > Alligator > Alligator sinensis. The sequence goes on along the minus strand of NW_005842284.1, from coordinate 1,170,956 downwards.
ATGCTAAGAAGGAAAAAGAGTGTAAGAAAGAGAGTAGAAAGAGGGGGAGTAAAACTGAAAGGATAGGGGAGAAAAAAAGAGCACAACACAGGCAAGCAGGTTGGAGGGAGAGAAGGAAAGAGGCTGAACAATTTAGCATCACAGGCAAAGTTAGACTGAATGAGAACACTAGGGTGAGAGAGGAAAGTACACTATATTACAGAGCAGGTGTAAAGGGTGAAAGAAAAAAAGCAGAGTGAAAAAAAAGAACTATTTTTAAACCAGATAGAGTAGGTATATTATTTTTAATTAGTTTACAGTATACAGTATAATGGTAAAGTCCTGTAAGAAATGTGAATCAGAGCTATACTGACACGGAGGAGTCAGCTTATCACAGACTGGCTGCACCCCTACTCAGTGCTGTGCTGAACCCCACCCTACACTGCCTAGCCCTTGACCAACTGCTCCTCCTGATATATAATCCCCAGCTACTCCTCCTCAATCTCCCCTGAGCCCTATTCCTTACATTTATAGCTGCTTCTCATTCTCAGAGCTTTTTCTTCTGAGTCTGCTTTGAGACCCCTTGGCAGGACAATATGGAGAGGCTTGTACCGTCACTACTCATCCAAAACCTATTCTGAGGAAAAACAAAGGATTTCAGTCACCAGAGCTGCTAATACCTCTCAATACTGACCTGCTTTTCCAATCTCAGGAGTCTCCTGAGTAGAGGCAGCCAACTAAGCCACCCTGTGTGGTTGTTTTTGTAATACGGGCAAGGAGGAGGATACTCAGCTCACTGTGACTTCTGAACTTGTGCAGGATTTAAGCAGCTCTACAGCAGTGAAAACATACAACGACAACCTAGCTCAGTCAGTCCTGGTACAATACATGTTATTCATGCTTTCCATTAAACAGACCCATTCCCTTCAACAAATCACTTCATTACAGTTACTGAGCTTAGGAGAACAGCTCCTTGTCCTTTCCTTATCCACTGAGTGAGACTCATCATGTTTTAAGTCACAAAACATGAGACCAGTCAGGAGCTGACATGGTTTGACAAGCTCTCCTTCTGTGGAGTCTCCTTTGTTTAAAACCCTGTCGATTACTTTTCCTTCTAAAACCTGGGATGATTTCCAACTTTACGCCTACAGAATGATTCATTCGACTTCTAAACAGTCTGAAATATTATGAAGTCCCCTCTCCACTCAAAAAAAAAAAAGAAAGAAAGAAAAAGAAATAGCATCTTGATTTCTTCTGTTTCCAAAAGTTAAGGATTGTACTCAAGCTTGATAAAGGCTCTCCTCATGCTCAGTGGTAAGTTTATTAACATGTAGTAATTGAAGACAGTGTTCAATTTAGACTTAATAATACAGACATTTCCCAGCTCCCGTGAGATCTGCCATACTAGACAAAGATGACAGCAATGGTTTCCAGAGCACTGAGGGTAAATGTATGCAAATCGCTATGTCATTCATTAGTCCAGTATTTAATAGAATCCAAAAGGCTTCTTCAAAGTTTGATTTAAAAAAAAAACAGAGAGCAAACCTATCTGAACATTAGCTTCACCCTTCTAATGGAGAAAGAGGGACTATAATGGCACTCCTTCGACAGTCTATTGTCATACCCAGAGTATTTTCAATTACAAAAAGACACTTCCAAAAGGGTTACCTTGGCTTGTAAAAAGGAACATCAGTAAGTGAAAAGGATTCATAGCTGAGGAACAGAAAGTGAGGCTTGGAAGAAATTTGCTATCTATTTGTTACTGTTTGATTATATGTTTGACTGTGGACAATATGCAGATATTCCTGCCCCAAAGAGCTTACAGTGTGATATTGGTACTTCCATGGCTGAGCTTTTTAAAAAAAAAATCTCTATGGTAACAGAAATTCACAGCTTAAAGAACTCAGTGAGAGTGTTGCTTAAATCTATTTATAGAGATGTGTAAGAAACACAATTAAGGAGACAGACAGTATATTAATGGGGAACAGCTTAAGCTATTCAATTTCTGTAATTCAGCACCAAAGCAAAATGGCATTTTGAGGAAGAAAAGGAATGGTAGGACAAGGACTGAAAATTGCAGAAGATCATGTGACTGGCATCTATCTCAAGTGGTTTATCACAAGAGAGAACCAGTTGTACTGATGATGATGATGATGATAATTGATTGGTTGATGGCTAGAAAATGGTATTTAAAGGTTTGCTTTTGGGAATTGGCTTATAGATAAAGTAGATATGCATTAGATTAATGGTCCAGGGCAACAGCAAGGGTTAATCAGTTTTTAAAAAGCATGTCTGTGACAAAGTTTCTTCAAGGCCTGCTATGTCTGATACAGACAGATAGCAAGCAGACACACTGGCTGAGAAATTGGAGACATGTACCACACTGTTCCATAACATGAGATAAGGTGGCACCTGGTCACAGTGCCCAACTGCAGGGTCCTTGAGATCTCCAGTTTTGGGGAACAGACCTAATTAGGAGAAGACCAGTAAAGCCCAAATTAGGATGTGTGCATTTGATAGACTTGTGAAACAAAGGAATATTCTAACAGGACAGAATGTGGACAATATGATGAACACAGAGAGATCAATCAGTGATGGCCAGAGATGAAGAGTCATCAAAAAATATGAAACAAGGGATTTCAGAGCAGCAAAGGGTCCCTGAGAGGGGAACCTGAAGCCACCATGGACAGAGGGCATGCCACCAGCCCATCTCACCCCCCTCACTGGGGAAGGGTAGCCCTCAGCCTCCAACCTCCAGGCTGCTGACATCTGACATTCAAGAGAGAATCTCTAAGAGAAGCTTGCGTACTGGCCAGACGTACCTTGACTCTGATGACAATTCTAGGACTGGTAGCTATAGAATGATTTGCATTATTTTTATCTGCTATCACTGTGTATCAATAAAATTCACCTATTATTGAATGGAAAGGTTGTGTTCAGTTTGAGGGTTTGGGGTCCACCCAGAACAAGGTATCTGGGTCATAAATCCAGTGCCAAAAATGATGATGATGATGATCATGAAGCAAGTGTTACCACACTCATATGTTGGAAGCATGAGGGCCAGAAAGCCAGCAACAGGTAGAATGGTCAATAAGACCTTGGGCTCCAAAAGGTGGGCCATAAGGGCATTCATAGATGATGTGGTTGGCTGTCTAAGCTTTAGCACCACAGCTGCAACCAGCATTGTTGAAGAGGCCCCAAGAGTGCATGCTTCCCTTAAAGCATCCAGTTCCCGTTCTGAGACAGTTAAGAGCAGCCCAAGCCCTGGTGGAGGGTGGGGGGCAGCTGCCATCATAAGAGGTTGAAGCTAGTGTTGGAGATGAAGTTCTTTAGCCACAGTTCTTGTGCAGCTTATTTCCTGCTCCACTGATGGGCGGTCCATGCTGTAAGTGATATGCCATTTGCAGATTTTATGAGCTTATTGGCCTGAGTGAAGAATGGGTTCTGAGGCTTCAGATGGTATTTGGTTTTCTGGCTTGTGGCTACTGGGCTGGAATGCAAAGAATGGTCTGTATCTTGGGCTTTGAGGCCTAGGACCAGGGTAGCAGCTTGTCTCCAGATCTCAGTGGGCAGAATGCCTGAGAGGACTGGTAAGCAGTCAACTGGGGTTGGTATAAGGCATCTGGTAATGGTCCTCATGACACTACTAAGGTTGGAATCCACTAACTTAGTGTCCATACTCTGGCCCCATACTGGTACACAGTACTTAGCAGGAGCATACACAAGTGCCAAAGCAGAGGTGCAACGTGTTTGGAAACATGCACACCAGGTGATGCCAGCAAGGTGATGGTTAAGAGTTTGTCTGCAGTTAACCTTACCCTGGACCCCTTCCACTTTATACTGAGCCTTTTACA
>NW_005842284.1:1164773-1167095 GCF_000455745.1 Alligator sinensis | reverse complement strand
CTTTCCTCCCTGAACGTTGCAAGTTCTTTAGAAGCAGTTTCCAAGATAAGTCTCAATTCTCCTGTTTGTAGCAGTTATTCATATACATGAGGACACACAAGTCCTTCACAGACAAATGAAAGGAGAGTGATAGGAGCCAAAGGAACTTTAGAGCATAAGTTCCATTGACATTCTTTGGGACTTGTGGAAGAAATCCCTTAATTGCTGTTAAAAATCAGCCCCCTAAAATATTAAGTCTGAGCTCTTAGGCAACAAGGACATTTTGGATTTATATTACTGAAAAATCAGTTTAAAAAAAGAAAAAGAAAGAGAAACCAGAGAACTATATGAATCACCTCTAGAGAGGAAGATGGTTTATTCTCTGGGAACTTCTCCATCCATTCATTCTTTACTGAAACTATTAACAAAGGGCCCTCTTGTTTCAAAGATGTGTTGTGTTTTTTTGGGTTTTTTCTTTCCTGATGGTGAGACCTATCTGTTCGAAACTGACTGAGGACATGGATAGACCATTTCCACCAATTTATCCAGCAGCATATCAGTGTAAAAAAAAAGGTTACAGATTATGTAAATCCCTTAACTAAGGTAATTTCACCCACTCCAGTGAAGATTTACCCTTCTACAGGTGCGACTTATCCACTTAGGTTTCATCTATCAGGATCTACACTAGGGTAGCAGTTTGTTAATGACAAAGGGCACGTCCACACATGCAAGCACGTGCGCTTGCAGCAGCTCAAATAGAAGTGGTGCAAATTTGAGCCGGGGCTTTTTGCATCAGTGCATGTGCTCGGACATGCATTTTGTTGTGGAGCAAATTGTGCCACTTGGGGCAAAATAACCCTGCCTGGCTCCTCCTGGATCTTCAGCCAGGGGGAGCTAGAGCCTGGGGTCAGCACCTGTGCTGTCCCCAGCAGTATAAAAAGCTACCCTGTCCTGGCCCCAGCAGTATAAAAAGCCACCCTGGCAAGTAGCTCAGGGCTACTAGTTCTCAGGAGCTTCTGGGGCCCAGCCAACTGGTACCTGTGGACACTACCCCTTGTGTCAGCTGGACTGCTGAAGCAGCCCTGAGAGTCCCCTGCATCCTCTACCCACTGCAGCAGTCTGGCAGTGGAGGCTGCTGCCTGGATGTGACCTGCTGTGCACCTGCCAGACCCGGATAGGGACTGCAGAGCCAGTAGAGGCATCTACCCCTCTGGGCCAGCTACCAGTGGACTGCAGTTGCAGGGTTGGCCTTTGTGTGGCACTACTGCCATTTGTGCCCCCTGCCCAGCCACCTGCACAGCTATCACCCAGAAGATGTTCTGGGTGTGGTGGCCTGCTTTGAACTGTCAAAGCATGTCCTCCTGGCCCCATTTGTCCAGGAGGTCAGCCACAGCCAGATGGGCCCAAGGTGCCAGCTCTGAGCAAGCAGGGTCCTGCCACTGGCCTCCCTAGCAGGAATTCTGGTGTTCCCTATTGGAAAACTGAAAAATACCTGATAAAAAAGTCCCAAAGTCACTCTGTAAAGTACCCCCAAATCCATGTTCTGCCACAAGTAAAACAAAAGACCACTATAAAGACAAAGAGCAAGAAAGAGACAGTGAACAGTTGGACAATATTTTAATGATAGATCTTCAAGTGTTAAAGTAAGTCTCTTATCATAGTAATAAAGTGAACTCTAAATACACGTTTCATGAATTCGTGAATACGTTTTGCTGCACTCCCACAGGACGATGGTCCCCACACAAGGGGTATGCCCCCCCAACAGGGGATTCAGCCCTGCAACAGGGCGTTCAACCCCCAAACAAGGGGTTCAGCCCCCAAACAAGGGGTTTGGCACTCTCACAAGGGGTACAGCCCCCCAACAGGGGATTCAACCCCCACACAATGTGTACAGGCCCCCAAAAGTGGGTTCAGCCCTCTCACAAGGGGTATGGCCCCCCAACAGGGGGTTCAACCAGCAAACAAGGAGTTCAGCCCCCCAACAGGGGGTTTGGCACTCTCACAAGGGGTATGGCCCCCCAACAGGGGGTTCAACCAGCAAACAAGGAGTTCAGCCCCCCAACAGGGGGTTTGGCACTCTCACAAGGGGTATGGCCCCCCAACAGGGGGTTCAACCAGCAAACAAGGAGTTCAGCCCCCCAACAGGGGGTTTGGCACTCTCACAAGGGGTATGGCCCCCCAACAGGGGGTTCAACCCCCACACAAGGGGTATGGGCCCCCAACAGGGGATTCAGCCCCCACACAAGGGGTACAGCCCCCCAACGGGAGCCAAATGGCCCCCACAGGGGCTACCACCCCCGTTGCAGGGGCTACCACACCCACAGGGGCTACTGCCCCACCCCA
>NW_005842284.1:1140060-1164424 GCF_000455745.1 Alligator sinensis | reverse complement strand
TTCAGCCCCCCCGACCCCTTACTCACCGGCACTGGAGCCCTGGTGCTGAACACGCAGCCTGGCTGGCCACGTTTCAGCACCAGGGTGAGGGCCAACCATAGAGATGCTCTGGCAGTCAGAGCGTCTCTGTGGAGGACCCAGCCTCCATTGCCTCCACTTTTTTAAACATCGATATTTTTAGACCCCTGGATATCCAGGGGTCTAATTTTCTCCCTGCACTGCAAGTTTGCAGTGCGGGGAATATTTTCTTGTTCCCACACGTGCCTGTTGCCCCACCTCAAAGGGGTTTGAGGCGGGACAAGAGGCACGTTCGTACTCATGTGAACGTGCCCAAAGAGGCTATTGCCTGCTCCCCCTGCTATCCACTCATGGCATGCAGTAATAGCTACCTACTGTATGAACTACTGCAGCATAGCTTCCCATCAGCCCATGCCTGATCCCTGTGTAAACTAACATCAGCATATAAAACTGAGCTATGCTTTCTGTATGTCCACACCTTGACATTACCAGTTCATTTCCCACCGTGCCTGGGGCAGCTGGCAGATGGCAATAGCTTCAAACAGCAGCAGACAGTAAAAGTGTCCCATTTACAGGCCACCGAGGTGGTGGAGGCAGGGCTCCATTGTTTCTTTACTCTCAGCCTGAGAAGGAGGTGATGTGGTCAGCACCACACTGGCCAGCCACTTTTACCCCAGGTAGCTCCTGGTACCCATTGGAGAGGAGGCTGGGTGGGCCTCAGGGCTAAGCTGGGAGTCAAAACAAAGAATGAAAAACCCACTGCCCTCATCATCTGTAACCAGTCACCCCTACCCCTATGCAGCTCCCTCAAACAGCAGCTTACCCAACTAAAATTTTTAATCATCAGACACGTAGATGAAAATTTGGGTATGAGTATAGTAGCTGGCTGCTCCATGCAACAGCATCGAAGTCTCCTCACTCACATTCCTGGAGTTCTACCATCCCCAGGACTGGAAAAGGGAATGAGGACTAAGTATAGATCACTGCAGGACAAGGGCATGAGGTCCAGAAATGGAGGGGATCAAATGGGTGAAGTGACCTTCAGGCCAAGATAAAGGGATAAGAAAGTGAGACAAGTTCATAAGAAATCAGTAGAATATAGAAGAAATCAAAGTCTGAGTGTCAGTGAACTGCACAGCTGTGAAAGAAGAGCAAAAGATAGTGGGGCCCTTGCTTTATGACAAGAGAGGCAGGGGTTGAACTTATCCACATACAGACATGCCTTGTGATGGAAGGATCATAAGAGCACAGGGGTTGTTCTTGCAGTTGCCTATATGCTAGACTCTGGAGGGCAGAAGAGGAGACTCTGAAGAAGAGTCAGTGAAATGTTGGGTGGGGGTGAAAAGGAAAAGGAGGAGGAAAAAAACATGCAAATGTTTAATGGAAAGAGAACTCATGCAAGAACTAAGAAAATGGGAGATGGGACATAACTTAAAGTTACTTTTATTATCTGATTAAGACCGGAGGCGGAGACCTGTGGAAAGGGAGAATATGTGCTGATCCTGACCTATCTGAGTAGACTGGTACTCCTTAGGCCACAGGTAGAAGACTGAATATAAGCCAGTTTTTGCCCAAATCTGTGTGCTCCCTTCAGGCAACGCTGAATGCCAGGGTGAGGAGTGGAGAGGAGACAAATGTTTCCTTTCTGATTCGCCTTTTGTTTTTCCTGTTGGTACTTGTCAGTGAACCAAAAAGACAGTTTTTCATACAGTTCTAGTGAGCAGGGCTGTGTGGGTATTTACATAAATGTGGTTCTAGAAAGCAATAACATATATAGCAGCGTAGAGAAATAAATCAGTAGCAGACAAGCCTCCTCCTAGGTGCCAAGAATCTAGTGCCTCTGTATAAATGTCAAGGACAGAATTTTTAACATGTCACCGCCACCCCCAGACTGTTTTCTTATTTATAACCTATTTCCATCTTGGTGCTATCTCAAGAGGCACTGGCACTAGTCTTCCTGAGACTTTCCTTCACGCCATCCAATTTGACAGTATAATTTACTATACTTTCCTCTCAAATATTTTCTGGGCCTGAAAAAATAGAGATAAGTGAAGCAAATAGCTCAGAAACAACTTGGGCAATAGGGGATAGCAGGGACTTTTAAACTTTTCTATATGTTTCTGAGACAAATTAAAGATTCGTTCTCCCCCTCCCCACCCTGAACCATACCCTGTCTCTCTTCCCTTTCTTGTCAGTGTCTACTCTTACACCAGCATTCATGGAAATTACAAAGCAGTTGGGAAACATTTAAGCATGTTAAGCAGACTCTGAAATCCGATTGGATTAAAAATGTAGAAACCAGGTGTATCCAGTCGGAAAGAACCCTGCCCCCTTGCTGTTGACTTATTTCCAATTTGTCCACACCTTTATTGAAATTCAGTGTCCAAAACTGGGCACAGTGCTACAGCTGAGGCCTCACTACTGCTACATAGAGTGGAAGAAACACTTCCTGTGATTTGCATGTGAAACTCTTGTTAATACATCCCAGTATGATGTTGGCTATTTTTGCAACTATATAGCCAACTATATAGCCAAACTATATTTGCATGTTCTTAACTCACATTCCACTTGCTGTCCACTATAACCCCCCAATTCCTTTCTGCAGTACACTGCCTAACTATTCTTCCCCAAGTGTAAGCATGTACATTTGATTGTTCCATTCCAGTAATACTCAGCCAGGCTGCTGGGGACAAATGAGGTACCACAAGGTCCTTTGAAGGGTGCCGCAGGCCCCAAGTATGAGAAGATGAGCAAACAAGGGCAGGCTTAGGCTGTTACTGCCTGGCTGCTCCCCCACCCCCACTGCCCAGTCCCTCTGCAAAGATGCAAATATTGTAATAAATAAATTAATTGTTGAAATGAGGTTCCACTTAATTCACAGAAGTTAATTCATAGGGGTGTGTCCACCAGTCTACCAACTCAGGGTTCTAATGTCCCAGTGTCTGGGAAAGGAAATGAAGACTAAGCAGAATGTATCACAGGACAAGGGCAGGAGACATAGAGGGGACCTCTGCAGCAAGGAGACAAAATGGGTATCAAAGAAGTGACCTTCAGGCTAAAGTAAGGGAATAAGAGAGTGAGACAAGTTCATGAGAAATCAGTAGAATATAGGAGAAAACAAAGCCTGAGTGGCAGAGAACTGCCCAGAAGGCCTGTGCAACGTGGCTAGTATTCGTTTCAGATTCGGATTCGGCTGATTTGGAGGACAGTGATTTGATTCGGTGATTCGAATCACTGTCCCGATTCAATTCAGCCAAATCGGATTTGGAGATTCAGCTGCTGCCGAATCTCCGAATCAGCCAGGCCAGGCCCATCCCCTGCCTGCTCTCCCTGCCCGGCAATGGCTGCTGCCTGCCCCAGCTCCCAGCACTTGGAAAAAAAAGCCCTGACTCAGCAGGTGCTGCTGGATGGGGGCAATCCCCACTGTCCCCCACTGCGCCATGCTGCATGGGGGGCTCTCCATGAGGCCCCCAACCCCCCTGTCGCTTCCCCAGCCCTGCCTCATGGGTGCCCTGCCTGGGCCAGCTCCAGCCCTTTAAGGAAAAAAAACCCAAAAAAAACCCCAGACTCACTGCTCCTTCTGGCGGGGGTGATCCCCGCTGCCCCCCATTGCCCCACACCATGTCAGGGGGGGGTGGGACCAGACAAGGATGGGATTGTGGGGCTGGGGTAGCGGGTGGGGCCAGGCAGGGGTTCCCCCCATGGTCCCCTCCCCCCTCCCCCAGTACTTACCAGCTCAGAGTCAGCTGCAGCTCCCTGCTGCAACCACTGGGGACTGCCCGAATCATCAAAGCTCTCCAAATCTTTTCCGAAGATTCACAGAATTTTGAATCGATGCGGACCTTTAAATTGGTCCCCAGATTCGATTCGGATTCGGAGATTCAGCCATCAAATTGGTCCAAATCTCCTCCGAATCAAATCACTACCCAAAGCTTTGTACAGCCCTACTGCCCAGGTATGAGAGAAGAGAAAGAGATAGTAATTCCTTTGCTTTGTGGGACCTGTTGTCCTGTAGATATAGCTGGACCCTACTGGAGACTAACCTGGTGAATGCACCATAATGGAGTCCTGCTGCAGGTTGACCTGGTGTTCACGTCACAAGGCAGGCTAAACTGGATGCCTGCCTCCCAAGGGGAGCCAGGGGCCCAGGCAATACCTAGAGAATTTCTCTGTCTGAATCAAGTCCCCTAGAGAAGCATAGGGCGTTGACCTGGTGCCCAGACAGGGTTCTTCAGAAAAGAGGTCAACCTCCCATAGAAATGCATTAGGAGGACTTGGTGCCCTGAGTCTAAACTGTTTAGAACCACTGTTCCATACAGCATAGTCTTTTTCACTAGTACTTATTGAATTTCACTGGATTTATCAAACAATTTCTCCAGAGTATCAAGGTCATTTGGAATCCTAATGCTACCTTCCAACGTATCTGCTGCTTAAAGGCATTTAGGAATGTAACTCCCAATAATTTCAGTAAAAGTCAGTGCCTAAATCCTTTGAGGATCTGGCTGTTAGCTTTGCAATGCTGAGGTGCAATGCTTAAATACTTTTGAGATTTGGGGCCTAAATCATTTTTGAAAATGCAACGTTGGCTCCCAACTCACTCTGATGCTTTTGAGTTAGTTCTAGCCTCTATTCATCCAAAAAAACTTTGGAATACTACTTTTCTCAGCCTGTAAAAATTAAAAAGCCTGGAGTTCACTTTAGTCTGAATGTAATGTACTTGGGGCTCAATTTTTTCCCGCTAAGCTTTGTTTATTTTCAGAGTATTACAGAATTATTGAGAATTTATGTTCTCCAGCTTGTAAATAAACACCCTGCTGACACAGGGATGGTCTATAAATCAGTAAAACAAATAAATACAACAGGCCCAGTTGCCCCATGTATTCAGGCTGAAGCCAACAGATCCAGCTAGTGAATGAGTTTTCAGTGTAGGGTAGCCTTAGGCAGTACGGATCTGTTGGAACAGCTCCTATAATGCACCGTATCCCCCTGTGGCCGGTACTCTTGGCATGGATATGCTGCTCCTGTACCCCAATGGTCCTCAGCTGCTAGAAGAGCCCCATGGCACTGTAAGGTGAAAACATGCACTGGAGCAGCCTTTAAGCTACTCTAAGGGATCCTGGAGAGTTGAAAAGCCAGGGGGGGAAAGGTGCTGAGGATGAGGGAGAATGTAAAGGGACCTGCATGCTACCTTTCACACAACAGCTGCTTGAGCTGAGAGGAGTGCTCCTCACCTTCAGCAGAGGATCTGCACCAAAACAATAATAGCCAGGGAAGTGGGGCAGATACACCTTGGAAGTCAATTACCATAGCTTCATCAGCTTCACAAGAGCCATGACAATTTACACCCACTGCATTGAATCAGGGATTGCTGTTGTCTTCTTCTTGCTTCCCACTTGTTCCTGGAAACCTCAGCATTACCACAGGATCTGAAGAGCCATGAAATGATTGCCTAGCACTGAAACTTACATTAAAATAACATGTTTCCTCGAATCTAAGACAACCCTGAATTTAAGATGACCGCCCAATAATTAGATTTTATATATGGAACATTTATAAATGTGTTATCGTTTTCCAGGTAGAAAATCTAATTATCAGAGGGTTGTCTTGAATTTTACCTTTCCCCTTACTCCTACAGCAGGGAAAGCAGTAGCTGGGGGGCAGGGGGCACCCTTGCCCTCTACTCCCCCAGCTTCTTCCCTATCCAGCCTTCTTACCTCCACTGTCTCGGCCCCTTCCTTGCCCCCACTCCCAACAGTCTCTTCCCCTTCCCCCATTCCCTACCGCCTCTGCCTCTCCCCATCACCAATGCCCCTGTCCCCTCCCTGCTACTCCCCCCACTCTCCCTGCCCCTGTCCCTCACTCCCGCCACTGCCCCTGGTTCTCCCCTTGCCCTTGCCCTTCCCCCCATGTCCTCCTGCCCTGGCCTCATTACAACACCATTCTTTCCGCCTGTGGGAAGCTCCCTGTTAAAACCCATAGTGCCACTTACACTATCATCCTCCAAAGCTCCTCTTAAAACTCACCTTAGCTAGGCTGCCTGTCTTGACAGTAGCCCAACAGCTGGTGTGCTCTGACTATTGATCATTACATGAACTATAAATGTCCAACTAATACCTTGTGTCCTCCCAATCTGTTTTATTCATCCATGACTTGTGCCTCAGAGTTAAAGACAGCCCTTGACCTATAACATACAAACTTTGTTCTAGGTTTGTATACAAACAAGCATAATGGAGCACTGGTCCAGCATTGAGGTTCAAAGTCCTATCACAATTCAAACAAATATGGACAGCAATACTGAGGAGAGAAGGAACAACATATAACAGAAAGAGTGGTTGGGCCAATAGACATAGATCTGAAAGATTATATTAGGTTTTCCCCCGACAAAAATCTGAAAATTAATTTGGGGTGCTTAGTTTTTCATAGAGTGGCATGACCTAATTATTTTGAGGACGCAGACAATGCAAGACTTGTAAAAATGTATTAAATAAACAAAAAGTTTAAATAGTAAAATATCTAAAAAAGGGTTGAATGCACATTCATTTTGGGGAAAAAAGAATCCCCTTTATTTCTCCTTCATTTGCATAAAGCTTTTTAATTAGGATTTTTACTTAAAGCCCCCTGGTAACACCAAATGTTCTCTTTTGGGAAAGGAAGAGCCAGTTAAATATTGAGTTTTGGCTCTGTAATCACTTTTGTTAAAATTAATCCTGCTTTTATGACAGAAACGACAAACACACACAGGAGGAAAATTGACAGGGTGGGAAAGAATAGAACTTCTGTCTCTGCTAGTGCTTCACTGGCATGCTGCAGGCAGGATACAAGGACAGCTCGCTCACTCAGCATCGAATCCTGGCTTATTTTCCAGCTAGGGATAACATCTGGGTGGTTTGATCTTATTTCTTCCTACTAGTTCTCTCTCTTTTTTACCAAGTCAGGGTGGCTCATACTGTTCTAGCCTAACAGGCTGATTACAGCACTTGTACACTGCACTAGAGCCATTTCCAAAGTTGGTCAAGGCTTTTCTTTACATGACTGGATCTGCCCATGCTGGAAAGCCTGATAAAATACATGGGGTTCCATAAAAGCATAAGGATCCAAACTGCTGGATCTGATGGCAGGATCAGCACCCAAAATATGACAGGGTGAAATGATATGCTAGAGGTGAGCAAGCAGGAATCTTGTTTTCCTGGGATTCCCTATATAAACCCTATGATATGAAACCCCAAAGGGTAAGTAGCTATTTGTCCCATCTATAGGGAAAATTATTGCTACAGGAGAGTTGAAATCTGTCCTATATAATTTTGAAATGGGGCAAATAATGAGGTGGCTAAGCTTGTCGAGGACTCCAACCTATTCAGGATCATAGAAAACCAAAGCTGACTGAAGAACTGCAGAAAGATCTTGTAAAATTTAGTCAACGGGTAACATAATGGCAGATAACATTCAGTGTTGATAAGTGCAGTGTTGCACGTGGAAAACAATAACCTAAGATGTATGTGCACAATGAGGGTTTCTACATTAACTCTTACTACTCAAGAACGATATCTTGGGTTTATTGTGGTTAAATCTTTAAAAATGCCAGCCATGTGTTCAGCAGCAGTCAAAAAATGCAAATAGAATATTTGGAATTATTAAAAAGCAGATTGAAAACAAAACAAAAAGTGTCATTATATCATTATATAAATCCCACAGTATGCCCATACCTGGAATATTTTGTGTCGTTGTGGTCTCCCTACTCTATGAAAGGAATAACTTCCATACAAGGATAGATTCATCAACAAGGACTTTTCAGTTAAAAGAAAAGCTGGCTGAGGTGGGGATATGATAGAGGTCTAAAAAAATCATAAATGGCATGAAAGAAGCGTATAGAGATTTACTATTACTCACAATACTAGAACTAGGGGACATACAACACAATTAGATAGCAGGTTTAAAACAAACAAAAGGACATTCTTTTTCACACCACCTGTAATTAACTTGTGGAAGTCACTGCTGCAAGATGTTATGGAAGCTGATAGTTTAACTAGGTTCATAAGGGGACTGGACAACTTCATACAGGATAGGTCCATCAGTTGGTTTTAAACATGATAGGTAGAGCTTCAGCATCCAAAGTAAGACTTCCTGGGCCTCTGAATGATGGAAGCTATAGGGGGAAAGGGTAGGGGGGGAATCAGTTTAGACAGGGCCTGTATAAAGTCTCTTTCTTACTGCCTTTCTCTGTCATGGTGAAAGTCAGAATATGGGCTATATGAACCTGTGGTCTGACCCAGAATGGTATTTCTTATATCCTTATGAAAGCCTGGCTAACAGCACATGGAACCAAATTTTCAAAAGAACTAGTGAAGAAGTGCTGAATAAAAAATACCAGTTCATTAAATTCTAGGGCTACATACAGACATTCAGGGAGGTTACAGGGAGGTTAGATCACTTTAAAAATGGTCACCTGATCTCACTTAGTTCACCCAGGTGCAGATCTTACACTAATTGAGTGGATCTACATGTGAACTGTGCAGAAGTTCAGGACAGTTATATTGGTCTAAAAATGGCCAACCTGATCAAAGTTAATTGTACTTCCAAGGTAGTCTCATTTAGCTCAGGTCCAGCGAGACCGATCTAACTGAACTATACAATTCCCAGCACGTTCCCAAAGCTGGGAAAACCCAACCACTGGCCCTAGCTCCAGGGCTGATCATTTCCTACCCCCTCCCTGGCACAAAGCTATTCTTAGCTCCCTGACCCCTTCCCCACTCCCTTCCCCTTCCCTCACCCTCAGATGGACAACCCCCCCATCTTCCCAAGCCTACCCACAGACCCCATCAGTCCTCCAATCTCAACTCCCTTGCAGACCCTGCCTGCTTCTCTAGTCCCCCATCCTCCGCCTGCTTGCCCCCAGTTCCCCTTATCCCCCCACCCCCACCCCACTAGCCCCCAGCATCCTGACTTACTTTAGATTAGGTAACTATTTTTAACACAATCTAACCTCCACAAATGTTTGTATGTAGCCAACATGTTCCACAAAGTGGTTCCAAAATGTAGGCAGGTTTCCATCCAGAACCAGGCGCAACCTGATAACTTATCTGAAGACATTTAGAAAAAAAAAATCATTTAAAAATATTAACTGGAAACATTTAGATTTTTTTCCTAATATGTAAAAAATTTCCAAACATTTTGGTTTGGATGAATTTGGTATTTTATGTGAAAAATCACAATTTGTTAGAAAATTCCCAAACAGCTCCCGTACTTTAGAGGGAAAATGTGACTCCTGTCACCAACTCCCTCTGCTGGACTCACACCAAGGTGCTGGATTTGGATCCAAACAGTAGATCCTGCACACTTGCAAGCCTTCTGATTCTGAGCAGCTTCCAGGCACTGGCTCTGGTCTCTCAGGCACATTTCCAGAATGTGGTTTCCCTATCTACTGTCCCTTTCAGAAATGGTATGCCATGGTCCAGGTACATTAGAAGCCCAGATGGGCAATTTTTTTTTTTGGCAAATAGTGAGAAATTTCGGTTTTATTTTCCACAATCTGTTTGCAAAGTCAAAATAAAACAGCCAAATAGTTTCATTGGGAAAAATTGGGATGGACCAGTTCACATTACCCTGTCCTTTCCCTTTCCCTATTATCCAGTGTCTTAGTGGTTCAGATATTCATGCAGGCTGTGTTAGACCCAAGGTCCTTTTCATTGCCCAAGGGAACTTGAGTCCACACCTCCTACTCCACAGGAGAAAGGTCTGACCACCAAGCTGTTCTTACATGGGATGCTCTCAGTCTGTTCTCCTTCACATATATATTCACCAGAGCAGGGTCCAAAGCCTAAATGTGTCCATTTCTAAGTGAGAGAATGAATATCTCTCAATGAACATATAAATATCTTATAATATACAGGAGGGATCCAACAAGATGGCTTGAGGCAAACTTACCTCAGAATTCTCTATAGCTTTGTGATTAGGACACTTGTCTCACGGACCTTGGTTCAAATCCCTGTCCTGAATCAGACACAGTGCCTTTGACCTTGGCTCTACCACCTCCAGATAGAAGTGTCTTAACTCCCAAGTGGTGATTTTCCCTTACTTCAGCTCTTAGAAACTGTTCTACTTTGTATTCAATCTTTGAATATTCACTGGAATGGGGGAGGATGGTGGGAGTGGGAGGCAGAGTGGAATTTCAATCTCAGACACAAAAAGGCAATAGGGAAGGGACAGTCAGTTTTTACAATTGAAATGGTGCACAGAAAATGAAATGTCTATGTTAAACCATCATAATTCACAAACACAGGGTATTATGACATATAACAGAGTGGTATAGATGTGCTCTTGTACATCTAGATCTACACAGACACACCACATTCTACATTAAGTCAAAAAGAACATACATAGTAATGGGATGTCCCTATTATTATGGACAGCTAATAAACTCTTTTTGCTCGGGTGGTAAAACCGTGGTATTCTGGGGCACAGGTTCCTGAGTTCTGTTCTATATGCTTAGTTTGTAACCAGGGCACAAAGAAGCAAAGTAAAGTAGCTTGCTTTGAGCTTTGTGTTGCCATAGCTAGACCACTTCTGGTATCCATGCTCCCTTTTTAAAGCCAGCTCATCTATCTGTATATTACACTGCCACCACTTCTGCATCTGCAGCGTAGACATACCCTTCAGAGGTACGAGGTCACCCATCCTTGTATTATATAAAATAAAAATCAGTACATTTTGAATTATAGCACTATAACCCATGTCAATGTTCTTGTAACTACACAAATCGCTCAAGGTTGGCATGCATGATTTATGGCATCAACGGAATCCCTGCGTGGAATTATAGCCCCATAATTCACTGTTACCGCTTGTTTATTCAGCCCATATAACAGAGATGCTGCTTAGGTACCACAGTTCTCTGCTCCTTTAGTTCACTTGGTGGGGAAGATATTTACTTTACAAAAGAAAGGGTCTTCCTTCAGGCAAATTTAAGGATATCCACATGTGGACAGTTGGTAGTAATGGCCCAGATTGTCCCCACCTGGTCCATGCACAAAGGGAACCTTCCACTCATCACTCTTCCCTCCCACATGGAAGGATGTGTGAGCCTACTCCACAGCCCTATTCACTTTCTACAGGGGTGCCTGCCAAGCCTCATACCAAGAGAAGAGGAGAAGCCTATGGGCCGGATAAGAAATGTATTGGTCCCCATTCAGCCCCATATCCATTCTCCAAAAGAAGATAATGCAATCCCAGACCCTTACTTTCTTTTCAGGAAGCCCCAGCTAGTGACACACAGGGATTCCTTGTTGGTATAGCTCAGGTAGTGCCATTCTGCCAGGGACCAGAAAAGCTAGATCCAACATACAGGCACAAGACCTCTGACTGATAGTCCAAACCCTGGGTATCCAGCAAGAAGAGGAATGGGCCCTATACCTTATTCCATGATGGTGGAGAGGGGACAAATCTGACCCCTGAAAGAATAATAAGGGAGGAATTTCAGGAACAGGTTGGTTTTTCTTTCCCCAGGGATCCCTTCTGTGAGGTTTTCCACTGGACTGGAGGAAGAGAGAGATTCAATCAAGGTCCATTTTCTCTGGCTGGAAAGTATTGAGTCATTGCAATAAGATGGTCTGACACAGCCATAAAGAAATACTCTGATAACACACAGAGGGGAAAGCAGGTAATTGTTCCATGGGGACACCTCTGGGATCAATCCATTTGTACTTAATCAGAATTATTAATGCGTTTGGTTAACTTTTTTCATGACAAGAAGAAAAATTGAATAGAACACAGCCAATAGATACAGTAAATGTACTGGCATGGGAGGCCGGCCATCTCATGGGGATCCAAATGAAGGAGCTTGCAAAGGAATCATTTAGCGAACTTGTTTTCAGAAGGAACTGCTGAGTGCAGGAAGTCGGCTGCTGCCCTTAATGTTAAGGCTGGTCAATGCATCTCTTGCTCTGTTTCTGAGATGGATTGTATTTTAATGGGCTTGGCCTCTATAGCACATAGCTTAATGTTCCATCTGACAGATGATCTCTCACCGGAAGGATGGCAGCTCCTGCCAGTACAGCATCTCACTGATGTAGAACTGTGGTGTCAGCGACAGGGAAGAGTCCAGCTCAAGGTGTCCAGCTCACACAGGCAAACCTACCCTTAGAAAGATTGATAGAGGAAAGCAAACATTGAGGGAACAGCAAGGAGGCAGAGGGGGGGAGCGACACTTAACAGGCACAGCCGTAGACTTTGTCCGCACCTGGAATGAGTTCTGATTTCAGCCACTGATAAAGTAACTGTGATGAGCACTGTTGGAGCCCAGCCTTGACCAAAAGTGCACTGAAAACTGGGCTTTCCTTATCTACGTTAAGGATTTGCACTCACCCAGCTGAACTGATGGCTAAAATCAGGATAAAATCCTATGGCAGACAAGGCCATAATGTTTTGGAAAGCCCAGCAGGGATATCAGGATGAGCTCCCCTGCCTCCCTCAACTGCATGCATCATGCCAGTAATAACAGGTTCTTGCCACTGTCTCAGAATACATGGAAGCCATCATTGAGAAGGGTGGAGAGAACTGATTCGAGCACATGGGATTTATAACCTGTGGGGTGAACCACATGGATCCAAGGCTGTTGGTCTCTCTTCCCTGCTGAGCAGTAGATGTTCCACTCATTTTTTGCCTTTTCCTGTTCCATTGTTGGACTTCCTAGTTCCACTGGAGGTAGGCTTGCCCAAGATAAATGCAGGGTATGAGTTATCTGGGAACTACGCAGTCCGTCAATACACCTGATATGTCTATGATACACATCAATGGTAGAATTCTAGCAAGCTCAAGTAAGGTAATGACAGCAATTGTTGTTATAGCTGATACTTACTTATGGAGGGCGTGGTTCTCAATTATTATTTATTTATTTTCATTGCAATGCTATCTAGAAAACCTCATCATGGACCTATGCCACACTATAATAAGAGGTATACTAACATAGACAGCCCCTACCTAAAATATCCATTACCTGCATCATTCTGCCTACCACCTTGTTTATACATGTAAGCCCTCATTCAGCAAGTAACTTAAGTATATACCTGATGTTAAGCACATAAATCATCCCATTGGCTTCAGTAGGACTATTCAGATGCTTAAAGTCAGTTAAGTACCTTCCTGAATAAAAGTCCTGAATCCGTGCAAAGTGGGCCACTAGTCTTGTTACAACCACTTTCCCCAGTTGTAAATGACTGAAGTAGCCCTTTAAAAATCATCCCAGTTGCCTTGGATTACTAGATAAATCTGCATAGGTAAATGGTATCTTGATATTTTTTTTGTATTAATTGAAGGGAATAGCAGACCAGTGTTGTAGAGAATGAAGCAATCTTATTTACTTCTCATAGACAAAATGGGCACATTTAAAAGGCCTGCAATTGTATTTTGTCTGAGAAGAAAAAGAGATAGAAGGGAGTTGATTGAGATATTCATAATTATTTGAGAAATAGTGAAAACTAATCAGTCTGGGATTTTTATTCTGTTACATAATGCAAGAACAAGGGGACACTTAAAATGTAAATTAATAAGCAGTGCATTTAGCTTTCAAATATACTTAGTGAATCAGATTACAATTACTCTGTGTGTGTGTGTGTGTGTGTGTAATCCATCAATTTCCATAAAATTATCTGATAAAATTCACTCATAACAATAGTTCATTCACACTTCAGTTTTTATAATTTGGGATCCACTGGAAATCAAAGGAAGGTTGGGTGGGTGGGTGGGTGGGTGAGTGAGTGGTTGGGGAATATAAAAAGCTCTATATTTAGAATAATTACAAAGAAGGACTACCTGGTGCATCATAGAGTCACTTGCAAGTATTCACAGCAACGGGAAGTTATTGAGATAAATGTTGAGGCTGGGCAGAAAAAAAAATCAACTCACACTGGCTAATTTTATGACCATTAGTAACATTTGTATCTATACAAGCTAAGATAATTATAATGGTAATCATATCTCATGCTTCAGAGCATAAAGTGATTGCCTGTAGAGGTTAGGGAGGCCTTGGAGAGTTTCCATAGGAAGAGATTTTTTAAAAATCTAAAATGATATAATTTGGCTGTGTTAAATATGACCAAAACTGAAATGCTTATTTCTCCTTTAAAATTCTCTCTGTTTCTCTTTTCTCTGTCACCACTCACATAAATTCTTCTGTCAACTAGATATATAACCTTGGTACCATCCCAGACGCCTTCCACTATTTTGTGGCTGAATCCTCATGTTTTCCTCCTAACCATTCCAACATTCAGTTCCTTTTCTCTGTCTACATCCTCCAGTTTTCATTTCTGTAGCTTCTTGGGCACCCACATTGCTTTCTTCCTAGCTGTATAAACTACAGACAATAAATTTAATCTTCCCAGCCTGTCCATATGCCCATTCCATGCCACATCTGGGAACCCCTCCTGCTCCACTGCTTCAGCCATCAAGCTAGTTAGTTGTTCTTGCCTTTAGTTTTGTCACCTGCCTCTGCCTAGCTGATATGGGCCCTTGTTGGGTTGCTCTTGACCACTCCACTCCACTCCACTCCACTCCACTAATAATAACCGTTTAATTGGTATAATTATTCTGTTCTCTCACAAGCATTTCAGAGCATCTTTCTGTGCTGCTCCTAGCAAATGAAATGTGTTCTCTGAATCATAGAATCATAGAAAATTAGGGTTAGTCGGGATCTTGGGAGGTTATCTAGTCCAACCCCCTGCTCCAAGCAGGACCATCCCCAACTAGATCATCTCAGCCAAAGCTTTGTCTAGCCGAGTCTTGAAAACCTCCAAGGATGGCGATTCCATCACCTCTATGAGTAACCTGTTCCATTGTTTTACTACCCTCCTTTAAAAGAGTCTCTGAACAGATTCACCAGGTTATTAGTCTTCTCTCATTCAGACTTCGCCCTAGGAACCATTTCTATTATGATGTTCTCAAGAAATTGAGTGAAACAACACTTTTATTTGATTAGTTACTTGAAGTTTCAAATGACTGCAGAATGCAAACAATCCCCTCCATTCTACCCTGCCGCATATCTGCTTTTGTCGAGTAACTCTAGAATCTCGCTAGCATGTCTAGTGTTTCTCTTCCTCCATCTCCACCCCAGTGAATAGAAAGCTTTACTTGTGTACAATGGTATATTACTCTGTGAAATGTCCCTGTTGATTTCGCTAGGAATACTCATGAAGTAAGGTGCTACTTTGTATGAAAGGGTGTCAGAATCTAGCCCTTCAGGCAGGATTCTTGGTCCCTCTGTGTACACAGGAAAGGGAAAATATGGGGAGGGTATCGTGTTTCTTTGCTCCCACCAACAGCTGCTTTTATTCAGGGTACCAGCACCATGAGTGAAACCTTCAGTGTGCTGCTATGCCCCTCCCCTGCAAGAGACCCAGAAATGAGTAAAGATTTGGCTCATACACCAATATACTGGCTGTGACCCCTGGGCAGATATGGAAAGGGGTAACAGGTAGCATAGCTTTCCCAGAGCAAAGAGCAAAGCAAAGGTCAAACTGTGCATCACTGAGTCACAATATTGTCACTGCTCTGCTTCTGGCACATGCAGTCATATTCATTCCCTTGTGACCAAGCTCTTAGAGTACAAACTGACCAGGCCTCTGTCTTATTTGTTTGCACTCTGAGGGCTCTATCACATCTTAAGGCATTTTAAAAGAAAGTAGTAATAATGGAGAAAGCAGAAAAGTAAAAGCAGCTGTGGTAAAGAAATATAAAATTATGATTCAACTAAAGAATGCTCCAGGCAAGTACTCCTTGTAAGTCGCTTTGCTAATCAGAAAGGAGGAGGTCATCCTATGAAAGTACAAGAAAATAAATCTCAATTGGATAAAAGGTGATAAGGTGATATTGTTTATACATGGTACAATTAAACCAAGCTAGTCATCATGCCAGGAGCTGGAGAGAGACGGCTACTTAGATTCAAATAAAAGATTAGCCATCTATATAAATAAGACAAGCATCTGTTAAAATAGTTATAAAAATGATTATCAATCCTTATGCTTCAGGACAGGGCTCTCCAGGTAGCCATAAGCTATATGTCGCATAGGCTACAGTCCTGTGGGCCATTTAAGATGTGGGTTGCAGACTGAGGACCGCTCACTGAGTGAGCAGCCCATCCCTCACTCCTGCGATGTGCATAACATGGGCACTCTGCCCCCTGCCACCCATGCAGCCCTTTCCTGCTGCACTGTCCTGCCCCTGGGAGCAGGTACAGGAAATAGAAGCCAGAGGAGAGTGAGGAAGCCCAAACAACTCAACTACCAGAGCAGGAGCAACAGTGGTAGAGTGGGGGAGGTGGTGGTCATGCCAGGATCCCACAGGCCACATGTTAACCCTTTGGCGGTCGTATGTGGCTTACGGGCTTCCAGTTGGACAGCTCTGCTTCAGGACAGGATTGTTTGCTGGAGTCAGGATGAAAACCTCTGTGGCGGGGCAGTACATAGTTAGACCTATTATTGACCATTGATGGAGACAGAATACCTTACTGATGACCTTCCAGTCTGTTCATATTTACTATTTTTCTTTTTATATTTTAAAGAGATCATATAACGATTATGATTCAGCAGGCACTTAAGGATGTGCTTAAATGTCATTGAAATCTCAAGCATGAGCTTATATTTTAGCAGATGCTGAAGTGCTTTGCTGACTAGGGATGGCATCAATCATATGCTTAAATATAAGCATGTGGTTCTAGTTCTTTTCTGGGTCCAGACCAACGCTTCAACAATAAACCCTGCACAAAAGAACTGTAGAAATTACAATATCTGTGTTTTAACAACTGATGGCTCTCTCGAGTGTACTTTAACAGCCCTTGCAACAGCAGAGCACTGATAATGTCCTCATCCCCCAACTTTATCTGTGGCAGGTTAAGGTGTTCTGCATGTTTTGAGGCAATATGCCTTGTAACTGTGCAACAGCGGATTTTAGGGATACGTTTGACAAGCATTTGAATCGGATGGCTTGAACAGGGATGGTCCTGCCTTCGGTAGAAGGTTCGACCAGATGATCTCCTGAGATCCCTACCAGCCCTTCTTTTCTGTGAAGCCATGGTTCTGTAGAAAGGTACTGCTAGTTGAGGTTTTTTTTAATAATGAGAGTCTTTAACCTTTAACTCTTGTGAATTTGAGAATACAGCCATATGGCTCTTACAGGTAACCCAAAAATGCACATTGACATAACTGTGATGTTCTGAAATAGTGATGCTTTGTTTTCATCCTTGGGCTTCTTTCAGTATGTTGAAAAAGAGACTCTGCTCTTTGTCTAATGCTTCTCTGCAAGAAGCAAAAACTCCCAGTTAATCTTGCAGTTCTAGGTGAAAAGGCAGCCAGGCAGTCCAAACCTCTTTGAAGATTTAACTTTCCCTTTGCAGTTTGAAGCTCATCACTTATGCATTCCATTCCTGTTAGAAAAGTAGCCACTCAATCCCCACAGATTCCCTGTCATCAGCAGAGCTCCATACATTCAGGGGAAAGTGCAGATCAGGTTTGCTGTAAGGCCAGCTGTTAAAACAATAGGTTGATTGTTGTTGACACTGGCCATGTGGAAAGGGGCTTCACTTGGCTAAAGTCATAGGAAAGTTTGAACAGCAGCTTGAGTGTTATTCCCAGTTGCACTTGAATGTTTTTGGCACAGCAGACTGATGTATGCAGTTCACAGATGCAACAGAAAGTTTCTTTGATGGGTCTGATGAACAACACCCCTGACTGTCCCACTTTTTGAAGCCTATCATATTAATCAGTTAAAGGATCACTACAAGTATTTTTCATACTTTTGGGCAGAGGTTTTGCTGTTGTTCTCCCCATTAGTTATTCTCCCCCTAAGATCTGCATGGGACCAATCCATCATTCATCTGAGAAGGACTGCAACGGACTCTCACCAGTTGTTTATCAGCACTGCTGTCTGGCTGTCCAGTGCAACATAATGCACTCCCTTTTCCAAGGGTCTAAGTGTACGGCCTGAACAACGCTCATAAGGAAGTACCCAAATCCAATTGAAATCAATGTAAGTCTTTCCATTGTGGAACCAGGCACTTAAAAGTAATAAATAATTAAGTTAGATCTCATATGACAACAAAATAAATTACCAACATTTAAGAGTATACAGAAATACTGAACCAAGGTTCAGTTTGTAAGTGATATCTGTATCACCAATTAAAATCATAGACTAAGCTCTTCTTACCCCAGTCTATAGCTTGAGATCTAAGCCTGCTCTCTGCCCTTTTGTAGTGTATGCACTGCAGTTAAATATCCATCCCGAGTTACTTGGTCTTCTCCACAAGCACTAACATTTAAGCTAAAAGTGACTTGCAATTTTGGGTGCTCAGTCTGAGATACTTTATTAAGGAGCCTGATTTTGAGAACCAGCTGATCAATTGCCTTGTGAAAATCGGCCCCCTTCAAGGCCTCTCAAATTGGCTAATAAATTTGGGGTATACCAAAAATTACAAGTCACTTTTAAAAATCTTTTGTTAGCTCTTCTGCCCACTCAGCAAAGAAGCATGAGATTTGCTTCCATTTAAGGACTCTATTTCCATTTTGGAAGGCACTGGTGCTCATAATTTGCAATTTTCCTTGTCAAACATAATGTTCTCCTAAACCAACATAACAATTTCTGGCACGCATCCATTAAATGGCATACTCCAGGTAGAGAGCGAGTGAGTGAGTGAGAACTGGCTGTTATTGCTGACAATCTTCAGCTGATTAAACGAATGGTCCTACATCATTGAAGTATACAGGGTCATATAATTAGAGATTTAAAAGAGAGAGAATGATGGATAATCTCAAACATTTAATCCATTTAGGACAAAGCAGAGATTTGAAACTTCATTGACAATCTTAAGTAGGGCTCTTTCTCCCAAGCCTCAGTTCCTAGATAAAGGTCTCATTGCTTCTGTCAGCTACTTACCATGGTATATTCAAGCATTCGTAAGCAGGTTCAATACCTAACTCTCATTGAAATGTGCATCTTTAAATGGCTCTTTGAAAAAATGATCCTTAACTACTGAGGGACTACAGGCTGTGCCTTTCAATCCTCCTAGTATCCCCAAACACACTTGCTCTAGGTCTCCAGCCTCAAGTCATTCACTCTTTCTCCAGGGAGAATCAGACCACTGTCCCACTTTCAGGATAGGTGTCAGGTCATAATCCCCACAATATACCTACCCCAGTAATCTCTGCAGGAGCAGCCTATGCTTAGATCCTGCAACTTTGTTTCTTCCTGAGCAAGGAGAAATGTAATTAGTGAGGAAACAGATTTCTGAAAGCAAGTAAGAAATGTTTTAGAGAAAACATCTCTGAAAAACAATCAAGCACATTCAACACAATGTCTCTGCTTTTCTCTTACCCCTTACCATGCTTCCGACCTGGGAGAGGGCAATTCCATCAGAATCCTCCACAGTCTCTTTCACTTTCTTTCTTTCTCTCTCTCTTTTGACTCCTCCTTTGGATGCTTCTGACCTTTGAGTTTGGGCTCTTTGCCCTAAAGCAAAATGTGGACCAGTTTGCATCCTGCTGGGCCATCAAGGGGACCCTATATACTGTGGAAGAGGGCTGATAGGTCCTTAAAGTGTAATCACTGGTGTATGGGAATGGGGGGAGGTGCAATGTTTTTTTCATGGTAATGTTATTGAACTGTTCTTTTTTTTTCATGCCTAATCCCATATGGAGTTCTTTGCTTTTAGTTGGTTGCTTTTAATTGCTGGGGTTTTTTAAATAACTCCCCTAGACAGTTTTTAGAAAATTCCCCGTGCACACTTCAGGAATCAAAAACATTTCAACAGTTTGTACTCTCTAGACCTGGTATATCTCAGCAATGCGAAACAAGGTTTACAACAGAAGACAGATGTTTAAAGCCAAATTCTTGTCCCATTATCTTTTTAGCGTGTATCTAGGTATCTTTATCTGGGAAAGCATTTGTGTTACTTCTCTGCTTGCTCTTCCCACAGCCTTCATTAAGGGAGATCAATATATTCCTTCAAGAATGTCTTTTAACTCCAATATAAGCTACCCAGTCTTTCTTTCAACAGTTAGGTTTCATGTCAATATTCTTAGCCTCCCACACTGCAGTTCTATGGTATTCATAAAATGACTGTATACCAGCTTTGTTTCTGTAACACTGACATACTGTCTATATACCCATTTTCTCTCGAGTATTCATTTTGCTGGCAGCCTGAAACATTTCAGTACTCTAAGGGTTAATGTTCAACACAAATGAAAATATTTATCTCAAAGTCTGTGGGACAAATTGAATTTGAAATGGCTACAAAGGGTCATCATTCTTCAAATGGACCTAGCATGAGTCTTTCATAAAGAGAAACATATCTTGTGCTGTGCAGATTCATCTGGAGAAGTTATTATTAGGGAATGGGGGTGTTTTCAAATGCGAGGAAGTAATTTATCATGACTAGATTTTGTTAGTGAGGAGTTTAGACAGTTTCTGTTACGGCAACCTGATAAGTCATTTTATCAGTGCATTTTATTTCCTCAGCTACTGACATCTCAGCAACCTTCTTCCCCTCCCAATACCACAAGGCAGGAAAACAACTGACAAATAAATAGAAATCATTGGTCATGAACTTACTGAAATTGCATATTCCAGCTGGAAGGCTTGGATAATGCAGTGCAGTAATAAAGTGGTGTCCATTAAGGGAATATAGGACTCTCTCTCTCTCTTTCAGGATATACTGCATATAAAGAGATTAATTGGTAATTGGGAGATAGATGGTGAAATCCTATCCCTGTTGCCTAGTGACTGGTTAACCTGGTTGCAGTGGTTCTGAAAGATGCAAACCTAAGGGTTCTTATAAATGAGAACATGGGTCTGATTTTGTTTTTGTAGCTCATCTCCACTAGTTTCCTCTGTGTTGGACAATGTATTTATAAAAAAAACTTTTGTTACGCCTCTGACCAGATTTGCAAGTGTAATGAGAACAAAAAAAGCTGACCTGGAGCATATTTATCAAACTGGGCTGCTTCAGCATTTCCCCACTTCCAGTGAACTTTGTTTCTATTAAGAACATAGGAAGTGCCATAGTGGGCAGTATGCTGCCTTCAACAGTGGCAAACAGTAGATGTTTTAATACGAGATAATATGAATAGGGCATATCTAGAGAGACATCCCTGGCATCCACTATCATTGGTTTAAGGATGTCAGAGGATACATCCCTATTCCCTAACTGCTCTATTTAATGGCTATTAATTAACTTAACCTCCAGTAAGTTGTCTAATTCTTTTCCAAACCTAGCTGTACTATCTCTCTCCATAGTCTCCTACAACAATGTGTTACACAAGTTAAAGATGTGCTGCATAAAGAGGTGTTTCTTCTTGTTTGTTTTAAACCTGTCTCCTGCTAACTTTGGTGCTCTGTGATTTAGTAAACAAGAGTTCCTCATTCACTTCATCCACAACTGTAATGATTTCATAGACCCATTATCATATCCTTCCTTAGTCACTGTCTTTCCATCATGTCTTTTCAATCTCTTCTGGTACAGCAACTGCTCCATATCCCTGATCATTTTGTTGCTCTTCTCTGTACCTTTTCTAAATCCATTACATCCTTTCTGAGGTGTGGAGACCAGAATAAAATTATTAGATTAACAGGGAGACACATCCCAGAGTCTAAAGCCCTCCACCAAGATTGGCTTGTAGCCAGATCTCAGAAATAGGCTCTGTAGGAAGAACTGTCTGATATCATTGCAAGGGCTGTAGTAAAATGTAAAGGGGCAGTCCATCTCTAAATGGTAAATGAGAGCCCACATGACCAAGGGCTTTGTGCATCCCAGTCAAATTCCTCTGGAATCTATTAGGAAGCTGTGCATGTAGCAGAAAAGAAATGGTGTGTTCCCTATGGCTACCATGTCTTAGTGAGCTGACATACATATTCTGTACTAGATGAAGTTTATAAACATTATTCAAGCACTATCCTAAGGCATTTACCCTAATTCAAATCGGTGCATCTCAGAGTCCTGGGTAACTGTGTCCCAGGGGAAGGAGCATAACTTTCTAGTCAAATGCAGATAGCAAAAATATATCTATTCATTGTCAAACATGGAAATCTAGGGCTATTTGGGAGTCCAGATGTATCCCCAAATGGCAAAGCTAATTGTCTGGAGGAAGCACAAGCAGAAGGAGGCAACAGGGGAGGCCTTCTCATTCTTCCTGAGAAAGTAGGGCAGTCGGCTAGTCGGCTAGTCAGGTGGTGTCTGTACACAAATGCACAGAGCCTGGGAAACGAGCAGGAAGAAGTGGATGTCCGTGCACAGTCACGGAGCTCTGATGTGATCAGAATAGCAGAGACTTGGTGGGAGCTCGTATGACTGTCATGAATGGGTACAAACTGTTCAGGAAGGACAGGCAGGAGAGAAGAGGAGGAGGACTTGTGCTTTATATAAAAAAAAGAGCGGTATTATTGCACAGAGCTCCAGTATGAGCCTGGAGATAGGCCTGTTGAAAGTCTCTGGGTCAAGGTTAGAGGGGAAAGCAACAAAGGTGATATTGTGGTGCATGTCTGCTATAGACAACCAGACCAGGAGGATAAGGCAGATGAGGCTCTCTCAAAAAATTAACAGAAGTTTCCAAGTCACAGGCCCTGGTTCTCATGGGGGTCTTCAATCAGCCAGACATCAGCTGGGAGGGCAATACAGCAGTGCACAGGCAATCCAGGAAGTTTCTGGAGACAACTTCCTGGTGCACATGTTGGATAGGTCAACTAGGGACCTTGCTCTTCTTGATCTGATGCTCGCAAACAGGGAAGAATTGGTAGAGGATGTAGTAGTGGATGGCGACTTGGGCAGCAGTGACCACGAGATGATTGAGTTCAGGATTCTGAAGAAAAGAAGGCAGAAGAGCAGCAGAGTAAGGACCCTAGACTTCAGAAAAGCACACTTTGACTTACTCAGGGACTTGATAGGCAGTGAGGGTGAAGGGAGTCCAGAAGAGCTCCCACAGGAAGGAACCATCCCAATAAGCAAAAAGGCTAGCAAGGCTGGCAGACTGAGGAAAATAGTTTCCCCGCCCCCCCGCTATTAAGCATTTGATGAGGCCACATCTGGAGCACTCTGTCCAGTTTTGGACCCCCCACTACAGAAAGGATGTGGACAAATTGGGGAGGGTCCAGCGGAGGGCAACAAAAATGGTTCAGGGGCTGGTGCATGTGACTTATGAGGAGAGACTGAGGGAACTGGCCTTATTGGGAGTCTTTACACATGCTTGCAGGGGCATTTTAATTAGAGCAGCTCTCAGGAATTACTGCTGCGGACAAGGCCAGAAGGCAGGGGTGCTCCTGCATACCTCTCAGTGTGCCGGACATTGCCGAGGGCAGCCAAGCCCAGCCAAGCGGGGGCCATCCCTGATTGGCTGCCTGGCACATGCCCCAACTGTGCTATCAACTGCACGGAGAGGGAAACCAGCACAGAATTTATCCCCAGACCCACCATGGTGGGGGAGCAAGGGGGGAAAGGGTGGCCCCTGCCATGTAGACCCAGCCCCCAGACCCAACCAGAACAGCTTGGGGGCCCTGCGTACATTCCCCTGGCTGCCCAGTCAAGCTGCCACCTCTCATGGTTCCCAGCTGCTGCCTCACCTTCAGGGGATGGGGAGTAGGTGAGATGGGAGAAGAGAGCCCTCCACCCCACTGCTGTGAGAGGCAGCAGCAACAGCTTAACCAGTCAACCAGCCAGCCAGGCAGTCAGGGGAAAGTCCACACCAGCAAACCCCAGCTGGGAGCGAGGGGGCGGCACTGGGGCAGGGTGCTTTATTTCCCCCTCCTCACCTACCCTCCCTCCCCCACTGGTGAGAAGCAGTGGCTGGTTTGGGCGGGGCGGGGGCCTGTGGAGCAAAGGCTTTCCTGCCTCAGCTCTGTGACAGCCCAAGGGTGGGGCCAGCTCAACACTGCACAGGACCAAATGATTGCAGGCTGAGGTTAGCCCACGCATCCTCCAAGGGAGGGTTAGTGGGGGAACTGCAAAGCATCCTGGGATTCTGAGGGACTGTGACCCATCTTAAGTCTAGAGATCTGGCACAGCAGTCTGATAAACTGGTCTAATCTAAACTGATTAAATCTGATGCTGCATCCATCTAGGTCTATCTTAAACCAGTTCCTACATTTTTAAACCAGTCTATGCGCACTACACTTCTGTCCTGTTCTGTTACAGACCTGTTTCTGATCACTTATGTGTTTATGTGTAATTTCTATATCTAGCCTGAGTGTAACAAGAATCATCAGTGCTCTGATCTCTGTCCTATTTGCATAATCTGAAAGTCCTCTCCATTGGGTTTATGTCATATATGTAGAGGGGATCATCAGGAACAATTTTTTTCAATCACTCAACACAACTACACTGCAA
>NW_005842284.1:1138300-1140029 GCF_000455745.1 Alligator sinensis | reverse complement strand
TCCCATTCATGTTGGACTCAATAAACCTTTGCGGAAAATAATAAATAAATCAGGGCCCACAAAAAACCTTCCATCTGGCTATCAACCATGCAAGTGAAGTCAGGTGCTCCTGACTACAAATTTGTGTCAGTCAAAGTGCTTCTGTTCTGACACTGGCCTTATGCTGGTGCAACTTCATTGACTTCAGTTCGTTCTATGTTGCACCAATGTGAAGAGATTCTAGTCCTGCATGAGGAAAATTAACAACAATCTTCCAGTAGCTGGAATTGACATTGACTGCCCTGTTTACCATAAAATAAATGGAAACATTTTTGCACAAGTCATGGGAAGTGCAGAATCCTTTTCTGAGAGAGACATGAACAATAGAGGGATTTATGCATAGGGGGTGTGTGTGTGTGTGTGTGTGTGGATGGCTTCCATAAAAGCTGCCACCTACTGGCATATTAGATTAGGTATCATTGTTCATTAACTTGTAGGTTTAATAAAGCTGTTGTTCCCGTCAGCTGCAACAGGTTTCTTTATTATGCACTTCTGAACAGTTTCTGTTGTTTAAAGTTAAATGAGTTGACAGCCTTGTTTCCCATCACTAAACCATGAGAGTCCCCTACTTCAAAAGTTCCTAGTTTTAGAGTGGATTCATTTTTAATGGAAGTAGATGGTCCTACCTGTCCTGCTCAGATTATAACCTGTACATACATAAAGGGAGGATGGGACATGTGAACTGTGTCAACAGTATTCATTTATCACAGCGAAAAGTGCCTTTTAACATTAGTCTGAAGCAGTCTCTTCCTCCCCACTCCCTCTGCCAAAAAAAAAAAATCAGTTCAAGTCAAATAGCAGAATCCAAATCTTTCTGCACAACAAACAGGTAGCATGAATCCTCTGTAGCTCAGTTAGGTGTCTGGTACGATTATGGCAGAGATAGGTATGTGGAGCAAAGATCCAACCGTGGTGTCAATGTAACCCTGTCCTTTGCTGGTGTTCAGAGCACTATGTCCCATCAGTTTAAATATTGCTGAGAACAATAGGAGAGGCAGGGTTTGATTAAGGCCTTAGACTGGGTGCCCAAATCTGGCGCCAGGATATTGTCCTCCCTGAATATTTACCATGTATATAATTAAACCACTAAGTGCCAGCTGATCTGGAAATCATGCTGTGTGGTGACTCTCCCACTCTCTGAATAAATGTTAGACAGTTGGCTCTGTTTTGACACAAAAATGAAGTCCATCATAGGCCCATTCATCTGTCATCTGCTGCCTTTTTTTTGCTCCTTTCCCCAAATAGTTATGTATAAGAAAAATGTTTTCCTTTTTCTACTTTCTATTTTTTTACAATTCATTTTCATCGCTATTTATTATGCATCCACAATGAAATATCCCCATATAGCAACATTGCTAACAATAATCAAGGATTGAAAGATTGAAGGACTGATTTAAGAAATAAACAGCCTTCTTCATATTTTTCTCCTTTGTTACAAAGCTAAAATGAACATAGTATTAATTACACTCTCTCTCTCTTCCCCCCTCTACTTCTAACAGCTATTAGAAAAGCAATGCAAAAGATACCAAGCATTTTTGGGCATTCATTGCTATGACATATTAAGCAGAGAGCCAAACTAATGATAGAGTAATGTAGCCAAAGCAAATTACCTGCATTATATTGTCATGGGGGACTGAGCCACAGTCAGTTACATTATACAAACCACTGAAATTGTTTAAAGAACAAGTAG
>NW_005842284.1:1118938-1138290 GCF_000455745.1 Alligator sinensis | reverse complement strand
GGGGGGGGGGGGGGGGGGGGAGAGAAAAATTTAGGTAAATGCTCTCCTGAATTATTTACTCCAGTGCTATGAATGATTTCTTCTTGAGATAATCTGTGAAAAGTGGCCACAAATCAGACTATCTAGTAGCTTGGTCTGAATAAATGAATAAGAGTTTATACATGGTCTCTCCTGTACTGTGCCAAGACACTCCAATATGCTCTGGCAGTAATGAAAAATTATCATTTTGCCTATTGTTAATCATTTATTGATCAACAAAATAACAAAAGAATATCTGGGAATTTACAAACTCTGTATGCTCCTGGTACCCAAAAGTGTAACAACTTTGACATATCTTGGACATATCCTGGACATATCTTGCCTACCTCTGGAAGCCTGTTTCTATCATAGCCTGTAAGTCTGTGCACTCACATACAACTCTCACTTGAGTTAGTGGGACTCATAAGCAGTATTTGGGATGTCCTAAATTCAATGGCCATGACTCCTTAATTTCAGAGGCATCTAAATGTCAAAGCTAACAATGTCATTATTTTCATAGATTTCATAGACATCAGGGCTGGAAGGGACCTCGGAAGATCATCGAGTCCAGCCCCCCGCCCAAAGGGCAGGAAGTCAGCTGGGGTCATAGGATCCCAGCAAGATAAGCATCCAGTTTCATCTTGAAGGTGTTCAATGAAGGCTCTTGAACCACCTCCGGTGGCAGGCTGTTCCAGACCTTGGGGTCTCGGACAGTAAAGAAGTTCTTCCTTATGTCCAGCCTGAAACGATCTTGAAGTAGTTTGTGACCATTCGACCTCGTCATCCCTTGGGGAGCTCTGGTGAACAAACGTTCCCCCAGATGCTGGTGGTCACCCCTGATAAACTTGTAGGTGGCCATCAGATCACCCCTGAGCCTGCGCTTTTTCAGGCTAAAGAGCCCCAGGGCTCTCAGCCTGTCATCGTAAATGTATTTAATGTAATATTCTAGATTTCCAAAAGTGTTTAGACATCTAAAGGTACAGATAAGCAGCTGCAGAGATTTTCAGAAGTGCTTATGCAGATTAGATGTTTCATTTCCATTTGAAAATCTGGGTGCCAACCCATTTTCTGACAAAGGTAACTGTAAATTGGTTGAGTCCCTATGTACAATACAAACAAAACCTACATGCTAATTTCACACTTGCTTGATCACCCTCCCTGGAAATTTGCTTTATTAAACAGAAAGAGCATAACTATATGGCCCCTGACAGATGTTATACTGAGGACGTGATTAAACAATAAGCCACAAAATTAGTCCACAAAGTATGTGTAATAATTTTGTGGCTGGTTTCCATCCTGCCTAAAATTGAATGTTTGGCTGGGTCTTCACCATGCAGCCTGATGCCAGTGCACTGGGACCAGCCACAGTGCAGTCCTGAGCCTGGAACCCACAATCAACTGATTGTCAGTCTTAGCCCCATCGTCACCAGAGTCTTGAACTGGATCCAGCGTGGTCCCAGGGCTGAGATCTACAATCAGATGATTGTTGGTCCCAGCCCTGGGACCACACCACTTCACTGGGCACCTGGCTTCCTACCTGCCAGTGCAGGGGAAGCCTTGGATCATGATCCTGGGCTCCCCCTGCACCAGAAAGTAGTGAAAGCATGATTGGGGTCTGATTCCCAATTCCAATATTGCATGCTTTTCCATGCACGTGTGCCATGGCAGAAGGCATGACTGTTGGAATTGGGGAACAGATCCCATGGCACCATTAAGTGAATATGTTTCAAGGGCAAAGTCTGGCCTGTGTGCTGGATCAGGCTCACAGCAAACTACATTTCCCAACAGCCCCTGTGACAGCAGCTCCTGCCTGCCACCACCAGACCCAGCCCCACTGTTCAGGCACCATGGCCTGTCTACCACACAGGATCTGTGCAGGTAGGGACCCCAGCCGGGAGGCTGGGATGGGGCTTCAACTGGGAGCAAGACAGGTGGGCAGGGCTGGGGAGACCCTGGGATCTTGTGGGGGCCAGGGCCAGAGCAGAGCTGCGATCTACTGCCTGCACACCCCTGCAACAGGTGCGGGTTCCACCACGAGTTCCCAGCCCCAGTCCTGAAGCAGCTCCCAAACTCTGGGGGACTGGCCACGAACTCTGGGGTGTGGCCACGGTTTCCTGGGAAATGGAGTCCGGCTACTGGCCGGATCTGTCATTTTGCCCTCCCAGGTCTATGCCCTTTCTGCAGGTTTGGCTTCTCCCATTTTCCTTCCCTAAGAATCTGTCCTGTTCCTGTTGCAGCTGCACCTGCCTCCGTTATGTTCCAAGTGGAGTCTAATCAGATATACTTTCTAAGGTTGAGAGTTTGTCATTGATTTTCTCAGAAAGAATATGTATTCACATGTTTCTGCTATATCTGCTTAGGGGCAGTATTTGATACCATTAGAGAAGTTGCCATAGATTTCCTGTAATCCTTTTCTCAGCAGATGGGATGGTATTTCTGCTAAGCAGCCAATGTGACCACAGGCCACAGAGAGATCAGCTCAGTACATAACAGACTGCCTGGTCTACTAGACTAAGCATGGGATTGGAAGCAAGGAGCTTTTATGATCCAGCTATGGACACAGCCTTTTTCAAGGACATTAATGAAATAATAGATTTCAGAGATTTTTAAGGTCAGAAGGGACCTCAGTAGATCATCAAGTCCAACCTCCTGACCTGGACAGGAAAGTGTGCTGGGGCCAGATGACCCCAGCCCAGTGTTTGTCAAGTCTCCTCTTAAAGATCTCCAAGGTAAAGGAGAGCACCACCTCCCTTGGAAACCCATTCCAGACTCTGGTAACCCTTATCATAAAGAAGTTCTTCCTTATATCTAGTCTAAATCTGCTCTCTGTCAGTTTGTGGCCATTGTTTCTAGTTACTCCAAGGGGCATCTTGGTAAACAGAGCATCTTCTATACCTTGCTGCTCCCCCTCTCCTCCTGATGAATTTGTAGATGGGCACTAGATCTCCTCTCAGCCTTCTCTTACAGAGACTGAAGAGATCCAGGTCCCTCAATCTCTCCTCATAAGACCTTTCCTCCAGACCCCTAACCATACAAGTGGCCCTCCTCTGAACCCTCTCAGTTATCCACATCTCTCTTGAAGTGAAGTGCCCAAAACTGGATGCAGTACTCCAGCTGCAGTCTTTCTAGTGCCGCATAGAGGGGAAGTATCACCTCCCTGGACCTGTTTGTGATGCACCTGCATGATAGAGTGCAGTTAGCTCTATTGATCACTTTGTCACATTGCTGTCTCATGTTCATCTTTGAGTCAGCTATGACTCCGAGATTCCTTTCTGCTGCTGTGCTGCTTAGGAAGTCATTTCCCAATCTGTATGTGTGTCGGTGATTCCTTCTCCCCAGGTGCAGTACTCTGCACTTATCCTTGTTAAACTGCATCCTATTTTGTTCTGCCCACTTTTCCAAGCTGTCCAAATCCACCTAAATCTGTTCCCTGCCCTCCAGTGTATCTACTTCGCCCCATAATTTGGTGTCATCTGCGAATTTGGACAGCGTGCTCACCACACCTTTGTCCAAATCACTGATGAAGATATTGAAAAGTTAACATCACTTAGGAAAACTAATGCTAAGACATTTAGCTGTTAAAATGAAGATGATAATGTTTCCCTGCTTCTTAGGTATTCTGTAATGGATCAATGCTTGTAAAGCAGCTACTTTATTAGGCCTAAAATTCATGAGACTGTATGTGAAATCCTCACTCGCAGGCTCCCAACCTGCCTAGAGAACTGCTA
The DNA here is from genome assembly GCF_000455745.1 of Alligator sinensis. Classification (NCBI taxonomy): domain Eukaryota; kingdom Metazoa; phylum Chordata; order Crocodylia; family Alligatoridae; genus Alligator; species Alligator sinensis. The sequence continues at coordinate 1,134,544 of NW_005842284.1, read as the reverse complement.
CTTTAAAACTTTTTTAGAACTTAGAAATTATACACAGATTTCAGCATAAATAGCTGGACTTCACTGCTCCTGCAGAAGATAAGTAAGGATGACCCCCGGATTCCTCACCCATTTTTTTTTACACCAGTTATTTAAATTTGTAAGTGGAGCTAGCTGGGAATTTCCCCACAATATATTTTTCCATTGAAAAATACTCAAAAGTAAGACTTCAGATGCAGGGGTGCTTTTAATGAATTTCTCCATTAAAAGTCATGTTGAAAAGGGTTTTTAAATTAATAAAAAGATATTTTGATATTGTCAGAATAAAAAATGCATGTTTTCCTGTTCAAAATTTGACCTGATTATACTACTACTTTGAACTTTTAAATGGTGAAAATTGATACAGAAGTTATCTGAAACCACTGAAATAAAGCATTTTGATTGAGCTGAACTGAAAAATACTTTATTTGTATACATTTTCAGGTGATTGACTTTTTCTCCTTATTGGGATGGGAACAATTTCTGAACCCTCAAAAGTTATCCTGAGACTGGAAAGCCTTTTCTTGCCCAGTCCTATGTGAAGCTGCCACTGATAATAACCTTAATTAATTGTCTTCAGGCTAGCTCACTGCATAGTGGTATTAGCACAGAAGAAAGAGCTAGTTACCATATTTTCTTGTATACAGCATGCTCCAGAATATAATATACACCTTATTTTTGAAAGGCAGAATAAAGGAAACAAGATCTGCAATTGAGTAGCAGCAGCTGAGGAGCAGAGCCTGTACATTAGACCTGTGTGAATAGGGAAGTATTCAATTTGAATTCAGCTGATTCAGAGGACAGTGATTCTATTCTGAAATTTGGATCACTGTCCCAAATTGATTCAGCCAAATCAGAGAGATTCGGTGATTCAGCCATAGACTATAATGGGGAATCACTGAAATACCTATAACTTTGTCATTTTGGGAGCAGATTTGGATAACAACAGCAGGGATGGTAGCCCCTTCTGAGGGCATGAAGTCTGCCAAGTTTCAAGGAGATAGGTGCAGGGGCTTCTGGGAAACTACACCTCAAACTGCTGAAAGCAAAATGTGTGTCACTTGTCTGTGCTAAGGCTGATTTAGATGAAAACAGCAGGGATGGTAGTCTGTAACAGTGGACCTTCCTGGTTCTAGTTAGATCTCTGTCTGCCCACCTGTTAATGGGCCAGCCACCTACCCCTCTTTTGCTCCAGCAGAAACAGCTCACCAAAGGGACAGAAAGGCTGCAGCAGAGGCTTATATGCTGTTTCTATGTCCCTCCCCCAGAGCACTGTGATTGGAAGGGGAGTCAGGGAAAGATCACAGTAACCGGCCAGCTCCCTCTCCCTCTTCTCAATTTCTGTTCCCCTGAAAGACTGTCTTCTGAATCTTCCAATCTCTGAATCTCTTTCTGACTCTTTTAAAAAAAAAATCAATTCGGAGGCTACGAATCAATTCAGAGGGGTTTTTTGGTCTCCCTATCTGATTCAGTTTCAGTGATTCAGCCTCTGAATTGCGCCAAAACTTCTCTAAATTGAATCAGTGACCAAAGCTTTGCACACCCCTACTGTTCATTGTTCTGCTCCTGTGAGTCCATGTGATTTCACTTTCACTTTTGCCCATGTTGGCAAAAATTGTTCTTTCCATATTACTTACATATAATATGCACTGCAGTTTTCAATGGGGTTTTGATGGGGAAATTATGTGTTGTATGCAATAAAATATGGTATTTTGGAAGTTGAGATATAAGAATAGAAAATTTCATAGGCTTACCTATAATTACAGCTGTGATGTTTGATTGCCCCAAGTAAGATCTGCCTAAAATTTTAGTAAAGAATAAGTGCTACTTATCTGCTTTTTTGTCACTTTAGTAGTTTAAATGGCAACAACTGTAGTGTCACTGCTAGAGCAGTTTGTGAAAAAGAAAGAGCTTTAAGAGCTCCTTGTTTTCATATCGACATAAGTGGCAATATGACATTTCATGCAGCCAAAAAAGATGCCTTCATGAAATAGTAAAAAGACAAAACTGTGACTGTGCAAAAGAACAACTGGCTTTTAACTTTTGCTGATTGTGAGAACAGAAAAGAGAAAAAGAAAAGAAAACCCTCTCTCGGTTTGTCTAACAAGCCTAATTCAACAGATAAAACAAGTGTTCTGGAAAGGGAGCTGTCTTCATTAAAGAATTAGTTCATTAGAGGTGAGGTGGCAACATTTCTGATGCAGGCAGATGAATCAGTCATCACAGCCTCCATGGCTATAAGGCAACTGCTCGCTCGTCTGCCTCTTTGCTGGTGAAGCAGACATACTGACATTCAAGATTGAGCATCCAGTAGTGCAAAGTAGCACAGCTCCACTCTCCTGCATTTCAAGCCTCTCTGTAAAACTATTATTTTTTATGCCCCCTTGTCTTGTCATCCCACTCTTCCCATGCCCCATCACCCTTGCCATGCTGTGACAGCTTACTCACAATGTGCTAGCTAGATAACAGACGGCTTCATCCTGAGAAGTTCTGAGTACTCTCAGGATGCTCTCAGTACCTTCCCAGGTCTGGCTGACAGATTGCACATCCCTAGGGAGTTTGGCCCAGATGTTCAGCTGGTGTCATTTGGCTTGTTTCTGCTGACTCTCCCTTTCAGTCTAAAGTGTGTATGTATGCCAGGCTCATCACACCAGTATCTGAATAACTTAAATGGCTCTTCTAACTCTGCCAGAAAAACAGGGAGTGTAGTCTTCATTTTTTTTATTCTCTTCCTACCATTTCTGCCATATTATAGAAATGGTAGCATCACCCGTTTTATGGTTCCTTGACATTTTTCATTACAAGATCTTGCTTTCAGTCACTGAATCCTTTATCAGATTTTCTGTTTGGGCTGAAATTGTGTCCTGGGGATCTGCCTCAGGAGAACTAATTTTTAGGTTGCAGGAACAATGTTTTAGCCAATCCCAAAACAAGGCATGAGCAAACATATTCTTTTGCTCATGACAACAAATAGTGAGAATTTATTTTAGATGCTGTAGAACCCCTATTTTTGGGGAGAGGGCTTTAAGTTTGGCAGAGAGGTCGCCATTGTGACAAGGGACATTTTGCAATTTCTATGAAAAAAACTATTGGTCATATCTGGCCACGTTATGAGCCATTGGAACATCTCAGTTGAGACTCAGTTGAAATAAAGTGCTCAATTCTCTAAAGGTTCCATCTTCATTGAGCATGTTCATTGTAGCTTGTATTTCTTGCCCAGGCTGCATATGCACTACTGTGAGAGGGAAGACAGGAGCCCCCCCAGCATGGCCCAGACCCCTAACCAAAGCACCGCAGCACTTACCTTAGGAGCTGGGACAGATGGCAGTAGGGAGGAGGCTGGAGCACAGACGCCAACACAAACGCAGGCTCAGTGGTTTCACAGCTGCCTGAGCCTGCGTGTCAAAGAGAGCTGGGGGTGTGGCCTCCGAGCAGCAAGGGCTGCTGAAAAGGTGGCCAGAGAAACATCTGGAGAGGAGCAGGGGAGAGAGAAATGGAGTACCAGCTGAGAGAGACCATCTGAGGAGCTGGGAGGCTCCAGCTGTAGCCCCAGCTCCCCGGAGGAGGAGGCAGCCGGCCACCAGGAGATTGGTGAGGCAGGAGGCAGGTTCGCGGGCCAGCAGGAGCCGAGGAGCCCCACTGGAAAGCAGCAATCAGGTGGGACGCTTCAGGGGAACAGCAAGGGTCCAACAAGGAGCCCTGGAATCGGGATTCAGGGCAGACACTCAGATCCACAATCATCCTCAGATGGCTCTGGAGGGGGCAGAGCCCAGGGAACCATAAGCCCCAAGAAAGGGGAGCAGAGGGATGCTGGCAAGAGCGATCGAGATTGCTGGACCCCAGGTCAGCCGGACTCCAGGGTGGGGATGCCAAAGGAACTGGTAGGGATAGATCAGAGGGAAGGTCCCAGTACCTCTACATGCTAAAAGGAGAAGGAGATGGACAAGCCCCTAGGAGGGGGAGAGAAAGGAGCCCGAGAGAGAGAGAGACAAAGGCAGGCTCAGGAGCTCTACCAGCAGGTGCCAGCATCTTTTCTGTTGAGGTGTGAATGACCCTAGATGGGGCAAGTTTATTTCCCTCAAGAGGGGGAGACCAACCCAAGACCTGGGGGTGGCCCCCCCTAGGGTTCACAGCCCTGAAGACCCAGCCCTGGCAGGGCGGGCAGTGCGGGGAAGATCTGCGGGAAGCAGCTTCGTCCCAGGCCGAAGGCGGGGTAAGGGTGTGGTAAAGGGGAGGTTTTGGTGCCCCACAAAGACAACCCCCAGGGTTCAGACACCTCCGGGCCCCAACTGGGAACTTCCCCCCAACTTATAACAGCAAAGACATGGCAGACAAGAAAGAGGGCCAGTGCCCAGACCATCTAGGGGGCACCGGAACAGGGTGCAACCACCCTCACAGGACACTAGAAGTGAAGATGTAGGGGCTGAGGACTACCTTTGCTGTGGAGTACCAGTGGGGAGACTGCTTTTTCTCTGTTCTGAATACCTCCAGCACTGGCACTCAAGCAAAGAGAAGAAAGAAGCATCAGCCTGATTTAGAATGCAGGGGAGAGAGGTATTTGTGGAGTACACATAGGATAAGGGGAATGCTCAAGAGAAAGAGGCTTACAGGCCAAATGGTACCGTAAAAGGGGGCCTTCTTGGGGCTTATTTTCCCTCTGGCCCACCCACCTGTTTCTGGGCCAACTGCCCACCTTCCTTCCTGCCACGCCTTGTTGTTAATTAATTGAAGATCTTAATTAGGCAATAGGCTGCCCATTTCTTGCCCAGATGCCAGGGGGCGCTATCTGCGGCTCAGTACCTCCCCAACACCATAGCCCATGCCTTGCAGATGGCATCCACAGTTCTTACAATCACCAGCCCCATGCTGGGCCTCAGACTTCTCTGATCAGGGTCCCTCTAAGATCCCTCTATTCTGGTGGCCTACCCCACCTTCATTCAGGCTATCTAGCTCCCTGAAGCTATTTTCCCCTCTTGGGTGTGGTTTCCCCTGAGACCTTTGGCCATACAGGCCCTGGCCTCACCTCCAAGGCGAGTCAGAAACCCCAGGCCCTCCTACCTCTGGGCATCCCTCGCAGTGCACCCCTGGTCCTTTTGACCGTTCTGGTCCTGGCCCCAGCATTGACCAGTCGAGGGTACTCTATTAGGTCTGAGTCTCTAGCCCCACTCTCTCCCCTGGGGTCTGCCCTCTGGGCCCTAGTAGTAGGTGACCCACGCGATTGTGGGGGCTGGGGTTAAGGCACCCTGACCCGCTTTTCACTGGGGTGGTAACTGGCCTAGCATTTTCTGGGGCTTCTGCGCCACTGAGAGCTCCACCAGGCCACCCACTCCCGGCAGGGTGCAGTTTTTGGTCATTCCCAGGACCAGGAGCCTCCTAGCCATCCCCTACACATCTTCCCTTACCTCCAGGATGATACTAGCAGCCCTGCAGCCAGGCAATGTTGCTGCCTGCCCTACCAGCAGGGAAATGCTCTGCTTATATAGGCAGCCCTGAATCTAAAATGACTGCTGCAATCAGGCACCTGCTGGCTGCTTGGCTTAGGTCTTAAAGTGGCAGGCACAAACAGTGCCCTGCCACAGATACAAACAAACAGAGAGGGCAAGATGACAGGGGAAAAAAGAGAGAAGCAATAGCAGATAGGATCTAATATAATGCTAGCTGAAAGGTTTTGACCTCCAGAGGCATTCAGGGAACTAAGAAAGGTTACTTGTCCACCAAAATCAAGTATTCAAGAAAATAAATCTAAGTAATATTATTAACAATTTTAATAATGAAATACAGGTAACGTATAAAAGACCAAACAGTACAGATAAGACATATCAAACAAATAGTTCAAAATGACAAAATTGGCATTCACCTAAAGACATAACAGCCTTTTTAATATTTTGAAGACCTTAATCTTGAACTATCTATGTCCTAAAATCTTCTTCCAATAGGTGACCAAACTTTTAGGGAAAAGGACTTCTTACCTAGGTTTAAAAGCTAAAATTTTAAGAAGCTTTTATTTTGGTTCACTTGCAGATAGGCAATTCAGCAAGAATTGTAGTTCAAAACTAAAGAGCAGGAATTCTGAAGCAGACTTGGATTTTTTACTCAATTGCTTGACCTAAATTCAAAAGCTTACTTAATAAGCCTACACACACAGAAATATCCCTAAAAGGTTATATTCTAATTAATATGCTTATTTTTATCCCTTATTTAAGCTATAGCTTGTCCTAAACCAAATCTAATTGGTATTAAAACACTAAACAAACTCTAAGCAACTTTCAGGTTACTTCTGTTGACCTGTCCCTTTCGCTTCAAAACTTCTTGTCTATAACATTCTCTTGCCTGCTCATTTCCTTAGCCTCTTCCTTTATTTACCAAACTCTGGTCAAATGAATGAAGGCAAATGCTATGCTGTATTGCAATTAACAAACCATTATGCAGCCATTAAACACTCTATAAAGGAACAGGAGCCAGAAGCCAAATATTATAGGATAAGGAGCAAGAGAAGGAATGCTGAGGGTATGTCACTATGGATGGAGAAGGATAAGAGCAGAGGGGCAGGCCACAAAATAAGGTTGTATGCGTAAACATTGTTTACTGATCAGGTTTTTAAGTGTAACTATTAGTACAGCTATGGATAGAAAAACTAGAGCAAAAGGACAGGATGTGTTTAGAAGCAGTAAGATCAGTGGCTATTTGTAGCTCTTATGAGACAAAGCCCACCAGTGATGGTCCAGCAATCAAGCAACCTGTCTCTTGCCCCGTTTAGTCACGTTACTTTTTGGTAGTGTGGTAGACTTACCGATAACACGTCCAGGCTCAGAGAATCTTCATTGTGATTGGTGGAACACACGCCCACCAATCAAGTAACTACTGTGAGGGGCTTGCCCTACTCCTACCCAGGATGAGGTGAAAATCCTGCATTTTACTTCAACTCGATTGGTCCATTTATAATCCAGGGGCAGAGCCTCTGAAAGGTATAAGAGAAACAGCATGCCCAGCACGCGGCAGACATGTCAGGGGATGGAGGAGAGAGCAGAGCAGAAGACGAGCTGGGAAGATCTTCCCAGTGGGTGGAGCCAGGGCCCAGAAGAGCCCCAAAGAGTCCCCACAGCAATCTGACCCTCTAGCCCCAGTCGGTGAGCAGAGTGGTGCATGGGGCCCAGCCCCTGGGAATGTTCATAGATTCATAGATTGTAGAGTCGGAAGGGTCCACAATGGATCATCGTGTCCGACCCCCTGCCCCTGGCAGGAAAGAGGACGGAGGTCAGCTGACCCCAGCCAGGTGACTATCTAGCCTCCTCTTTGAGCTAGGTGATAGCACCACCTCTCTTGGAAGTCCATTCCAGATCCTGGCCACCCTTACTGTGAAAAATTTCTTCCTAATATCTAACCTAAATCCACTCTCAACTAGTTTATACCCGTTATTCCTAGTCACTCCCTGGGGCGCCTTAGTAAACAACACTTCCCCTATTCCCCATTGACCTCCCCTAATAAATTTATAGGTGGCCACAAGATCTCCCCTCAACCGTCTCTTGTGAAGGCTGAAGAGATTCAGCTCTCTCAACCTCCCCCCGTAGGGTCTATCGCAAAGGCCACTAATCATGTAAGCGGCCCTCCTCTGGATCCTCTCGAGATTCCTCACATCCCTCTTGAAGTGCAGCACCCAAAACTGGACACAGTACTCCAACTGCAGCCTGACCAGTGCTGCATAGAGGGGGAGCATCACCTCCTTTGTTCTATTAGTCATGCACCTGCTAATGCATGTTTAAGGCAGCTCAGGTCCCAGCCCCTGGCTTGAAGCCAGGCTTCCAGTGCATGAGTGGTGCACAGCATGGAACTGGACCCTGGGAGCTGCACTGGGTATCTCGGGTCCCCATCCCCCTGGCAAGCAGCCAGGCTTTTCCGGTGCACAGACAGTGCATGGCCTGGGAGCCTCTTGAAATGGCTCGGGTCTCCAACCCCTGGTAAGCAACCAGGGCTTAGTGCAGGCTTCACTGCATGGTGGGTCCCCAACAAGCCAAGGCCCTTGGAGCCACTTGAGGCCACTCGGGCCTGCAGCTGCTGGCACGGTGCCAGCAGCTCGGTGCAGACGATGCTGCATGGAGTGTCTGGGAGCGGAATGAGGTGGCCCAGGCCTCCAACCCCTAACAGAAGCTTGAGCCCTCCGGTGCATATAACGCTGCCCAGGGCCCCCAGCGGGCAGTGGCTCAAGGGGAGCCATTGGCCCTGAAGGCCTCACAAGTGAGGAGCAGTGGGACCGAGGTGATGCTGACCAGCCATGAGGCCCCCACTTACCTGCAACCCCAGTGGTGGTAACCCATTATAGAGAATATGGTTTATAGTTATATATCTGAATATGCACTTAAATACATATATATCTGTACAAGAGTTTATATTTATGTTTATCTTTTACCCACTTATGTAAATACAGTAAAACCTGCATTATCCAGCACCTTAGAAACTGGCATGCTCCATTAACCGGCTTGCCAGTTGACACAGCAAAAGTGAAACCGGAAGTGCCCACCATGGCACTTCCAGTTTCACCGAGCCCCCACAGCCCAGGGAAAAGCAGCCGGCGCTGCCGAGCCCCCATACCCTGAGGCAAAGCAGCCTGCACAAGGACCCCCCTCCCTGTCACCCGGCACACTGATGCCAGGGAGAGGCAGCAGAGCACCAGATGTGGCAGGAGTGGTGGCTGCCTGAAAAGGCAGACACCTGTTTGGGCCTCTCAGGTAACCAGCATATTTGGTTATCTGGCACCCCCCCATTCCCCATGGGTGCTGGATAACAGAGGTTTTGCTGTAATAATAAATTTGTATATAGTTAAGTTCCAGATTGTCCTGGCCTGGCTCCTTTGGGACAGAGGGAAACTGTGAGTAGCCTGCAGTTTCATCCACAGCACACCTGCCAGCTAACAATCCCCTTCAACTGGAGAAGGGAGTACATACCCAGGTACACCCAGGCTATAGTAGTTTCATGGTTCTTGAAGAATACAGACCAGAGAGTAAGGTTGGATTATGGAGATGGATCCACAGCGTTAAGATCTCCAAGGAGCTATCATCTGGGGCCTCTGAAATTCAAAAAATTATTCCAATTTAATAGCGATAGAAATATATGCAGTACCATGCTATTACCAATAAGTGACTGTTTCCAATATGGCAAATTGTCTCTAAATCAATATACCCCTAGAGTGAGAGAAACATAGAAATTAATTCTAAGTTATATTTATTGAAAGTGTTATGTAAATCCTTATCAATAATAATAACAACAATAATGTTGGTACAGCTTCCTCAGGATAGCCACTTCAGTGGGACATCTGCCAGTGAAACAATTTAGCTTGATGATAGTGAATGACTGTTACTTAACTGAGACTGTATTAGCATAAATTCTGCTTAATGGGGACACATTTGGCCAGTGTAAAATGATTTTGTGATGCTTAGCTAGATGTTAAATGGATGAAAATTCCAAGCTCCTGGCAATGATTTTCCAAAATGACTAGCAATTTAGGGACCTCAATTTTTGAAAATTTAATCTGAAATACTTTAAATAGTTCTCTTCAGAGTTGGTGCTCAATATTTGAAAAAATCAGGCACCTCTGAGGTGCCAAACTAGGCCCTCAGAAATTGAGGCAAGTAAAATCACTGATTGCTTTTCAAAACCTTGTTCCTAGTCTTTAAATACAGAAGCAGTGATGGAAAGATGGCATTCAATAGATACCATTTGTACTTATTCAGTGCACAATTTTGGTTTATTTAGTCTTTTCAGACTTTGCTTAAAAATCTCCCAGAGTCAGGACAGCCTCTAAACTGGGATAATAGGCTTTATACCAACATATTCCAGGTAAGCGGATTCTGCTCCAATTCCTTGCTACTGTAGACTTTGCTAGTTACTTACTTTGGATTGATGAGACAGTTGCATACAAACTCTGTAGAGGATTGCTCAAACACACTAACATAACATAGTCAATGCCACTAGAAAGTCTTTTAATGTACTTGTTGATCAGCCACTGAATAAAAACTTATTTGAAAACAACAGTGTCTTTTGCTTTGCAGAGAATATGTGTGGAAACCAGTTGTTATCCTCTGACTCTAAAAGGAACGTGCCAAAATAGTGCATGTTCTGTATGGACTAAGCTAGAACAACAAGGGCTAATGAAAGGCTAATGGGGTGTGACACTCTGATCATCCGGGAATTGAAACCAAGTAACTGATCCTCTGGTCTGCCTGTAAACATGGTGTAAAGCCAGCTTGAGTGGTTCTGATGATAAAACTAAATAAGACATTTTCATTGTCAGATAAGATGGACCTTTCTTCTATTTCCAAAAAAACCCCAACATCCAGGATAAGTCAGACAATCAAAAAGAGAGAGGCTGAATCGATTTCAATTTTTGCAGATTAGTCTAAACTGCATAGACAGAACTGATAAACAAGTGAACAGACATGCACTTTTGATTCCAAAAAGGCAGCTGCATATGAAAAGCTAGGGAGCACAAGCACGCTTCCATGCTTAGCTGGAGCAGACTGCTTGGCAAGGCTAGACTTCCCTCCCTGCAAGGAGGGACTTGCAGGGCAAATGCAAAGCATCCTGGGTTGCTGGGGGACTGTTATTTAACTTGAATCTGGAGGGGATCTGGGACAGAAGTTCAGTAAATGGATTTAACCTAAATCAGTTAAGTCTGATATTACATCCATCCAGGTTTATCTTAAACCAGTTTCAGCCATTTTGAAAGCAGTTTATGTGCACTGAACTTCTGGGCTAGGACAAAAGTTACGCATAAATTAGTTTAAGTGGGGCTCAGCCAGAACATGAGGGGTAAGTCCTGACCCTGGTAAATCCTCCACCACTAGGAGGCTGAATATAAGTTGAAAGTAACACCTGTAGTTTGAGCACAATGGCCTGCTGCTCCGGGGTGGGGAGTGAGAGTCCCCGTGAGACCCTGGAGCACCAGTTATTGTGTGGGGTGCGAGTATCTTGTGGATGCCATCTGCAAGGCATAGGGTACAGTGTAGGGGAGGCTTGGAGCTGCAGATAGCACCCCCTGGCATCGGGGCATGTAATGGGTAGTCTCCCACATTTTCCACCAGTTTATGGGAACAGCAAAGTCATGGCAGGGGAGACTGGGCAGACTGACCCATAGAGACAGGTGGGTGGACTGGCATGAGACCCGACCCCACACTTGCCTCCTGTCACAGGGGGTTAAACACCCTTTCTCCCACTCAAACTTACTGCTGACTGTGACTGTGGACTACAAATCCCAGAGGCACCTGGAAGCAGGAAGAGGAAATGATGAGAAACCCTGCAGAGTCCTGCTGCTGTGATTGTGGATTGCAAATCCCAGAGACCTCAGGGGCAACAGAAAGAGGAAGCAAACACACAGCCCATGTTGGCTATGTTCCAGAGAGCCATGCTGTAGTGCCCCCTGGCTTCAGGTAAAGAATGAGAATATTTTCCTTGACATTTTTTACAAATATACTTAAAAATGACAATTAAATGAGAGACTAATGTAGTTCAGGTTTCTCAAAGTAAGTACGAGGGACATTGGGACATCATATGAAACACAGTAACTGTCCCAATAACAACAGTTCTTTATGTTCTAGACCAGAGGCAGGAAAAATACAGCCCGCAGGCTGGACTCAGCCCACCAGGCGATTCTATCTGGCCCACGGAGCCCCTCTGTAAGCCCTCCAGAAGCCCTGGCCCTTGCTGCCCCTCTGAAAACCAGTGCCTCCATGCAGGTATGGCTCTGGTGGCTCAGCAACCAGCCCCCACCTCAGCCAGGCCTGACCCATCCCCAGCCCCCAAGGTAGGGGTACTAGAGACAAGAAGCTTCTACCTGGCAGAGGCTTTTGACTGGCCACCCCGTGGCTATTCCCAGCCTCCCTGCCTGTGAACCTGGGAATGGAGACAAGGCCCCATTGCGACGGAGTGAGGGACTGCCATTGAGGGAAAGTGGGTGGGAGCCGCATGCTATGGGGCTGTGTCGGGCTAGACCTGCATGCTGCAGAAGCATAGAATCTGCATGCTATGGGGCTGGGTTGAGCTGGCCCCACACCCTGCCACTACATGCATCTGGGGACTTGGGGAGGAGTGCAGGAGCTGTACATTATGGGGCTGAGTCAGGCTGGTCCCATACGCTGCCACTATGTGTGGCCGAGGACTCAAGTGGGAGTGTAGGAGCTGTGCACTATGCGGCTGGGTGGAGTTGGCCCCACACGCTGTCACCATGTGTAGCCAGGAACTCAGGTGGGAGCTGTGGCTGTGGGGCCAAGTAGGACTGGCCCTGCAACGTGCCACCAGGTGCAGCCAGGGACTCAGGCGGGATCGCTATGGAGCCGGGCTATGCTGGCCCTGCATACTGCCACCATTTGCAGCCAGGGATTCAGGCGGGAGTGCAGGAACTGCATGTTAGGGGGCCAGGTAGGGCTGGCCCTATGCCCTGCCACCACGTGCAGCCAGGGAAGCAGGTAGGAGCTGAATGTTATGGAGCCAGGTGGGGCTGGCCCCACATACTGCTGCCACCTGCAGCCAAGGAGTGGGATGGCAGCATGGGGAGCTGCACGCTATGGGGCTAGGTGGGGCTGGCCCCACACCCTGCTACTACATGCAGCTTCAGGGACTCACACACTCCAGGGACTCTGAAGACTGCCCCCTGCCCCACATACCCACATACCCCATCTCCCACCATACCCCCAAATACACTCACACCCTTCCACAGCTCCCACACACACTCCCACACCCCCCACCTCTACCATACCCACACCCTCCCACATACCCCCACCCCAATCACATACTCTCACATCCCACACCCCCCCCACACTGCACCACATGCACACACTCCCCAACCACACCCCCCCACTTACACCCCTGTATTCCCTATGCACAATATACAAGAGTATAACTGTATTTTGAGGTATTGTGCTATTGTCCCTTGACACACTCTGCAAAAACACATAAATCAGGACAAAATATTTTTTAAATAAAATTAAAATAAGTTATAGTAGATGTTTGATTTTTTTTTAATATATGATTTTTTCCAGTTTCAAGATGGCACGCCCCCCTGCCCCCCACCCCAAAGCTGTACTTCTGGAGCAAGGGGAGGGACTTCTGGTGGTGAAGGTTAGGGTCTAGGAGCAGGACTTCTTGTCCCAGAATGGTGACCAGGGGGCGGGGCATCCACCAAGGAGCAGGGCTACCCTTGTGGCCCTCAACAGCTCACTAAAACTTGTTAGGTGTCCCTCCAGCCAAAATAATCGCTCATCCCTGTTCTAGACTTTACCTGTTCTAGGCTGCAGAACTCTGAGAGCTGTTCTGAGGACAGTTCCACTGAATTAAGGACCATGAAGCCAGCTTTTTCTCCACCCATTTTTGTGGTGGTGCTTTGCTGTCACTCCTTGGTTAGATCTGCCATAAAAGTGTTGCTGCCATAGATATTGGTTATAAATGTATAAACATCACAAAGCTAAACAACATAGCTATTCCAGAAAAGCCCTAATATATACTCCATTATTTTGGCATTTTGATGGCATCACTTAATTTGTGAAAGTTGGATAAACAATGTTAGGAGTACAGTGGCAGAACCATAAAGGTGTCTCACTAAGGATTTGAACGTGTGAGTTTGAAGCTCAAATTGGGTATTTTCTTTGGGGGTCTCAAAACAGATTTTGGTGGTAGTTACTATGGGCCTGTGGCAGGGCACTGCGGGTGCCTGCCACTTTAAGGGCCTGGAGCTGGCAGCTGCCAGGTGCCTGACGATGGCAGCCATTTTGGATCTGGGGCTGCCCATCTAAACATGGCAGTTCTGCTGCTGGAGGCCAGGCAACAACAATGCCTAGCTGGAGGGCTGCTGGTATCATCTGGAGGTAAGGGAGGAGCTGTAGGGGATGGTCAGGAGGCTCCTGGTCCTGGGTATGACCTAAAGCTGCACCCTGCCAGGAGTGGGTAGCCTGGTGGGGCTCCCAGTGGCGTGGGAGCCCCCAGGAAATGCCAGGCCAGTTACCACCCCGGTGAAAGGTGGGTCGGGGTACCTTAACCCCTAGCCCCCACAACTGGGTGGGTTACCCCTTGTTTGGAGGGTCTGAAGGGTGGATCCCCGGAGAGAGAGAAAGGCCATAGACGCAGGCCTGTCCAGACTTCCCCTGACTGGTCAATGCTGGGGCCAGGACTGGAAGGGTCAAAGGGCTGGGGGCCACCGCGAGGAACGCCCAAGAGCCAAGGGCCTGGGGTTCCGACTGGCCAGGAGGTGGGCCAGGGCTAGGGAGCCGAAGGTCCCGTGGTGGGGACTGCACCTGAAAGCAGAAGCAGGTGAGGGGGCTGTGTTGCCTGGTATGAAGGCGGATGAGACCGCCTGATGAGAGGAATCCAGGTGGGGTTCAATTAGGAGGATTCTGGGGCCCAGCGAGGGGCCGGTGATTATGATAACACTTAGATTCCATCTGCGAGGCTTGGGCTGCAGTGTAGGGGAAGAATGGAGCTGCAGATAGTGCCCCCTGGCATTGGGGCAGGAAATGGGCAGCCCCCAGTTTATTAACATCTATTAAATAATTACCAACAAGGCGTGGTGGGTGAGAAGGTGGGCAGTTAGCCCAGAAACAGATGGGTGGGCCACTGGGAAGTCAACCCTGAGCAGGCCCCATGTTACAGGGCCTCAGGGTGCATTGGGAATGTCCCATTCACACTCCTGATGAAGGCTTTAAAACAGTCAAAGAAGTGGCTGTTTCCTCCCACATCCCCACAAAAGCTATGTCTGTTTTATCTACAAGCCCACTGCAACCTGGGGTAGGATTTAGGGAGTTTGGTCAGAATTGTATAGTCACCCGTAGTAAACAACACTCGGACTTCACTGTTGTGTCCTAGACCTTTAAGGAGTTCCCAGTAGGCTGGAAAAAAGGCACTGTCACTTGATCTCTTCTGTGACTGGTAGTTTTTTTAATCTTTGACATGCAGTTTCTTACAGTGTGGCCAGCAGTCCTTTTACAGACTGAAGCTAGTAATAGAGGGAGAGAGAGTGTGCAGCCAGAGACCAGCAGCCGGAATTGTAAGCGTGGATGTTAGAAATGTGTGCATCCTCACTGCCCTACCCACAGTCTTTGATCTGAGCTTCAGTGTACCTGCAGTTCTAGAAACTCTCAGTCTTCAAGCCACTGGAGAGAAAAGTTTTACATGTTACTTCACCAGCACAGGAGTAAAGTTTATAGCATGCATTAAAAGGGAATCAAATACTGCCTCAAGTGCTTGAGTATGAGATGCAGTTTCCATCCATCTTGAAATTCAAACGATAGTTCTGTTTTCCACAGATCAATCCTGTAGTTCGCAAAACGAGCTTGCCTTTTTAACAGCTCCAGAATGATTTCAGGCAAGATGTTGCTTCACAGCGTAATGTCATATCATAATAGTCTGAGGCACCATTAGCATGTTGCAAAGCAGTACTACCAGGTCATATCTTTCAAAGATTATGAAATTATGATGCTATTTTGTCCTATGGACAGATGAAGATAAAGCAATAACCTGTCCTAAGAAGGCATTAGGGAAGCTTGTCTGTGCATGCACAGTGTGGTTATGCTGTGGTATTACAATTACTCAGATTTTTGCTGAGTTACT
>NW_005842284.1:1091623-1118907 GCF_000455745.1 Alligator sinensis | reverse complement strand
TTCCCTGTTTTCTATTAATGCACCTACATTTGTGACACGTTAGCTTACTCATAAGACTGAGTCATAAAAAGAAGCAAGGAGGAGGAGGACCCACCCACCTTCTACATTAACTGTTTTTCAATGAGTCAAGCAGGGCAGAATAGAATCACACTTAGGTCCCCAAGTCTACTTGCACACTAATAGGTGGAATAAAATCTGGTCCTCCATGCCTTTATGTCCCTATCTGTATAATGGAAACAATAGTGTTTATGTCTCTATCTAAAAGGACTATTGTACAAATTGTAAAGTCCTCTGAGATCTTTTGATGGATGGTGCTATGGCATATGATGATGCTGAAGATAATGCTGCAGGACCATTTTTTGCCCTGTTTGTACAGCACCTAAAAAAGTGAGGCTCTGGTCTATGACTGAAGCTCCCTAGCACTACTGTACTACTATTAATAAATAAAAATCAGTAATTATTCATTATGTTTCTTAATACCGCAGAAAGGAGCTCCCTCGGGAACCCATTTCTTTATATGAATCAGAGTTTCTCATTCTGGTTGCACATGCACAATTTGGGGAACAAACCTTTTTTGGCAGATGTAACCTTTACACTGTATGCGTACTCAATAAGTCAATAATACTTCCTCAGCTTCAGGAGTTCAATTCGTTGCTTAAGGGAAAAGTAGAAAAGAAATGGATACTGGATCAAAAAGAAACAAGACTGTGGGTCTGTGAGAGCCCTGCCCTTGGCATTTCCTCTTGTTCTGCCCCTATAGTCAAGCAAGGCTTTGGGGGCATTCTGTCATTCTCCTGTAAGTAAATTTCATCTGAAGCAAATGTTACCATGGTCACAGCTGCTGTAAAGGAAAATGTTGGCCTCCCAAAGTTTAAAGGCACAATCTCAATTGTGGAAAGGGCAGTGGAGACCTGGGGAATGCTTTGGTTGACCTCTCTCGATATGGACTTTGCAGATAAATGCACAGTGTGCGCGCTAAAAAAGAATCCAATTATAAAGCGATTAAGAATGTTCAGCTTGTCAGATTCCCTGATTGGCTGACTAGGTGTAACCTTATCACATGAAACCAAGGGTGCTTCTCATGGAAGACAGTCAGCGCTATAAGAATAGACCCTTGAGGCTCCCAAAAATAAAACCTTTATGGCAGGACAAAGAAATGGCAGTAGAATAGCATTTAGGAATACATTGTTAGGGATTGTTTAAAAGTGGCAATAAATAACAATCTCACCACATATTACAAGGTACTTGTAGTCACCAAAATCTTTCCTATACCCTGCAGCAACAATATCATTCCCTGAAGCAATGATATTATTGCTGCAGAGCATTTCATGGTAGCAGCAACCACAAACTCATCACCAAATCCTTGTTCTCCAGGAGCAGGGGTCCCAATTCTGCGACCCAAAGGAGACTCATTGCCACCTATTAGTAATACAAGGCCTGTGACACATAGCTAACTAGGGCTGATGCTATCAAGGAGGGGGAAGTGGTAACTTTTACACAAGGCAATTTATTAGCATATATATTTGCTTTCTGGAGTTTGCCTATCTTAACAAGAAAGTATTTCCCATTTCTGGTGTGTATGTAAAGGGAAATCAAAATGTTTTAAGTAGCTTAAGGGACACTGTCACCTTGGATACACTGTTTTAAAATGACATATATTTATAGTCCTTTCCCTGTGAGCAGACATCCTCCTTATATTTTTAGCTTTGCTCAGAAATGTGCTTTTCTGGCAGAGGTGGTACTTTGAAGACCCTTGTAAGATCCAGTTCAGGGGTGAAGTTAAATGTTACACTTAGATCCTACTAAGGGCACTTAAAACACAAGGGTCTACACATTTAAAGCTTGCTAATTTGTGCTAAGCGCTCTCTAAGTGTCTCAAAGTTATGCCACTTCAGGCAAGGGTTAACTGGGCTGGGCTACCTAGCTCATGTTAGGGTAACTTCAGTCTGTTCCATGGAGGTAAAATGAGTGGCAAGTCAGAGCTATGCAAGCAAGAAACAGTATTAACCCTTCATGTGTAACATCTCAAAGTCCATTCTAACTTTAACGCTATTTAACATTCCACAGAGTTAGTATGGTGTAAGTGTAACATGTAACGTCACCCTAAATATTTGCATATAGAACTTGGCATAGGACTGCATTCTTTGGAGGACTCCGGGTCTGGCAACTAAAGAGGAGAGAAGAGAAATCGATTCTGGAGAATCACTACAGAAGAAGGATACTTTCAGGACTACGTTTTCTTGTCTTCTCACATCACAAACAGTGGAAAGAACACTACACTGAGCATTTGCAATTTCCTTTCCTGGTCACCGCCCTCCATCATCCATTTTTATAGGGAGGATCATCTCAGAGTACATGTTCCAGAGGGCAAGATCTTCATAAATTCCAGTTTTTGTTAGATGAGACCCAACATTCCCTGTACAATATTATCAGTCATTAAAGGCGGCCTCCAAAACCTGATGTGTTAGAGGGGACAGGGATGCCAAAAGTGTCAGGAGTGAAAATCCCACAATGTCATGAGTACAATAACTTTCTAGAGGTCACAGAGGGGCTTGGATAACAGAGGTATTCCAGCTGGTCCCACTGACAGTGACAATTGGCTCAGTATCATGGTTCAGAGAATAGTGCAAATAGGACTAAACTGAATGCACAGCTAAATTATCAATGATGTAATAATCTAATAAATGATTCACCTTCCCTCTCCAACACAGGAACTAGAGGAGCTTCTCTGCTCAACCAGGCTGCCTACAGGAAAGGCAGAGAGAATCCACCTGGCTTCTGGGGCAGTATGCTAATATAACAATACCATCCTACTGGGTAAGGAGTACAGCAAGTTGCAGGGAGTGTCAGCAAGCTCTCCCAATGTGCAGAGGGATTAGCATATACAAACAAACTGTAAAGCTCAAGAATCTCATATCGGAGATCATTTGGAAAACCAATTTCATTTTGTGGTTTCCAAGGTATTACTCTGTAAACAAGGCAAAACTCTTCTAAAATGAGAGCGTCCCGTTAATCCAATATCTGAATTGCTCCTGGGGCACTTTCAAATGCAGGCAGAGGTAACAGTCAAACAGAGTATAAAATAAGTGTAACAATAACCATAGCACTCATCCTTATGGCTGCTGTGGTTTTTGCAAGTAGATCTTAATGGAGGTCAATATCAACATTACTTTATTTTACTAATGGGGAAATTGAGGTGCAGGGCAAGGAGGTGACTTGTTCAGAGACACCCAGCAGGCAAAGATATTTAACTTGATAATACATTTGTAAATTTTAAGCTATTGAAATAAAAGAAGGTTGTAATGGTGCAACTATTGTTTGGGTTTGGGGGCAAATCTTTGATCATTAATAATTACAGTCAATAAAATGTGGATCTGAACTTCAGTTTTGGAAGACCCCTGATCTACAAACGTTCAAGAACATGACTTTTTCAAGTGGGAGGAAAAATATCCTACAAACATGACATTTGGATAGTATTTCCACTCCTTCCACTAAAGCCTTTCTGCACAAGGAAGAATAGAAGTCTAAATTGCTGAAAGCAGTTCAGATGAGAGAAAGTGTTATCTAATGATTAAATCAGGAAATCCTGGGTCAAAAAATGAGGCTTGATCAGTGGGGCTATGCTGCTTTTCACCAGATGAGTCTGTCTCGAATTGTTTCAGACTCTGTCACCAGTTCTGTACGTGGTCTTGGTAAAGTCACTTCACCTCACTATACTTTAGATTCTGATTAATAAAATGGAACTAGTAATACCCACCTTTGCTAAGTCTGAAGTTCTCAGTTTGTTATCATTATTATAACACTTTGAGGTGCTAGCTGCTTTTGTGTTATACAAATACATAACAACAACCATGCTCACACTATAGAAATGCAATGTGTTATCATCGTTTTAAAATACATCTTTAGTATTGTACACACTGAGAAACAGCAGAGCCTGAGATGCAAATTCCATGGTTTTTAAAGAATAGCCTTGCAAGGTGTACCTGGCATTTCCTCAGAGGATATAAGCTGTTTTCTGTTTGAACTGAGAGGTATTTAACTATAAAAACCTATACGAAGGCATTATATAGGAGCCAACCCACCTCTACTGTATCTGCAAACTAATATTTTTCTCTGGCATATTTTAAAATGTAAATTTGGTAACAAAGAAATCTTTGGGAATGCATTTTCATTTAAAATGGAGGTAGAAGTATATTGCAAGGTGGTCTCCAAAGTAATCATGGCTTCATCCATTGTTACGCTTAGCAGGCTTTCCAAACACATCACTTGTGATGTTGTGATCTTTCCTCAGTCCCTAGTGTTATCTCATTAAAAACAAAATAGTGGAGTTTGCTTTCACTATTCATGTTTGTATTAAATAACCCATTCAGGAAAACAAAATTTAATTTCCCCTTCTTCCTAGCAATCTACTACTGTAAGTCTCAACAGTATTATAAGAGCTGTTGAGTCTAGGAATACGCTTGGATTGCAATCACTGCTTTCACTGCAGCTCATGTAGATCTGAGCTAACTTTAAACTCACTAGCTTGGGTTCTGCTTTAACACATAACAAAATGTGAGCTAGCCACCTGAGTATTTATTCAGCTTCCTGGGCAGGTTTCTCAGCTCACACTGGTTTGTGTGCTGCCACACATAAACAACTAGTGGTACCAAGGTAACTAGTTTAAAGCTAGCTCAGTTAAATCTACATGGGTACATCTACATGAGACCCTACATCACGGTAGCGACGGCGATGTAATGTTGGCAGGCACTAACCGTAATGCCGCTGCTACTGCACAGTAACTTATTACTCATTGCTACTGAGCAGTAGGGTCAGAAACAACCCGTGTGCC
The DNA here is from genome assembly GCF_000455745.1 of Alligator sinensis. Taxonomy (NCBI): domain Eukaryota; kingdom Metazoa; phylum Chordata; order Crocodylia; family Alligatoridae; genus Alligator; species Alligator sinensis. The sequence continues at coordinate 1,114,076 of NW_005842284.1, read as the reverse complement.
ATCAGGACTGCGCAGTACCAACTATGCAGTGTGGCGCACATGCAGACATGCCCTATGAGCGACAAAAGATAGGAAGAAGTGTAGGCATACTTTTAGTTTCATTTTCTCTGAAACCCAGTGGTTATCCAGACATTGTATCAATTTTCCTTAGTCAAGTTTTTGTGTTTCTTTTATAAAAGTAGGGCAGAATGGCAAAGGGGAATACTATAAGCATTTAGGAAAAAAAATTCTTGAAGAGTGTATTCTTCAATTAATGATATCCCTGAACTAGAGATAACTCTAGAAAACTGTAGTGTTTAGTCAGTAATGACACTGACAGAGGAGAGAAGGTTATAAAAGGTGATGGTGAGAGGCAGCTAGAGAGAGAGGGGCAAAGCAGCAGTCATTTGACCAGTGACAGAAATTTGTCATTATACCACCATACCACTTGGTGTAGTTCAAGGAAATTAATTTCACAGGCCTGCCTACATCCTCCCAGTGTCTCAACAGTGAACAGACAAGTTGGCCCACAATACTCAGTGAACAGAAGCATGAAGCAATACAATGAGTTGTATCACTAAGAATCTTGGGATATAAACTCAGATAGCTATATTACTTGTCATGGCCACAAAAAAAAATCCAGTGTAGATGCAGGGCAGGGCAGCCCATGCACTAATATTATATCATAAAAAGGCAATAATGCAGCAGTGGTGCATTATGTTGCACCACTGCTTATGGTGCAACATAATTATGGTGCAATCTTATGTTGCCAAGCACTAAATTACTTACCTCCTGGTTAGTATGCAACAAACAAGGCTTTAGCCATGTTTAGACAAAGTTGAGGCAATTAAAGAGTCTGTTGGCTTGACAGAGAAGGAAAACTGAGTTTATTATGAGTTCTACTCCTGATCAGGAATGCTGCACAATTGTCTATTGGTTTGGTTGCCCAAAAGGGTAAAAAGAATGTATAGCTACTGTTGCCTCTGAAACCATAGGGTGCCTATACATGTGCATTGAGGCTGCTCCAACACACTGTAATTACTCAATTAATCTGATGAATTGAATTAATCAATTAGTCTGATGAATCGAGTCTGCTGGAGTGTGGTAACGACTGTGCCCCAGCAGACTGCAGCATCACATATATCAGCGTCCCTGCACTAAAAAATGGCAGTGGGAGTGCTTTGACTAAAGCCATTTTTCAGCATGGGGACGCTGATACACATGATGCTCTGGGCGCTTTAATTAGAGCACCTCTTGGAAGCAGTCTAATTAAAGCACCCCCGCCTCCCAGAGCATGTTTATAAATGTCCAGAGTGATTTAGTAAGACAGATACCCAAGGGAAAATTATGGTGAAACAGATGCCATGAGAGGGTAGAATAAGGAATCCCTTTAGTGGGCATCTGTTTGATGACAAGTTCCTCTTAAAATCATCAAGTGTGTGGTCTGTGAATGATCTTGTTTTCAAGATGAAGTTCAGAGTCTGCCTGTTTATGGGCTGGTACAGTACAGCCCAGGAGACTGCCATATGTTTTGGTTGGCCTGACTATCAGCTTCGTGTCAGTCAGAGGCTGATACAATACTGGAGCCAGTCCCAAGAGTGAGGCAGATGTAATTGTCTGAATATTTTATTAGAACAGAGGCTGGCTTTTACTTGACAGGCATCTAGCTGAGATTATTCTAAATGTGAGTTGTTTCCCTGCATTAAGAACCTTTCTACTAGCTGTGCATACTGTATAGCCAGTTATTGCAGACATATGACCCAATTCAGATATGACATCCATGGGAGTGATAGTTGCTCCATAGCAGGTCAGCTTCAGTGAAAGTATATTGATGTAACTCTTCTTCATTCTCACCCTATTCTCTCCAGTGTCCTATTCTCCAGTGTGTAAACTACACGAATTTCCCAGCATGAAAATTACACCATCACATATGGCATCTCTGAATTTAAGTTGTCATCCCTCTTTCTCCTCCTCTGCATTTCTGATTGTCCAGGTGTAAAACCCTCTTCCTCCAAGGCTCTAAATCCCTCCATCTCTCTGGCACACTCTGAAGCACAATATTGTGGTTGTCACTCCAACTCTAATATATCCTGGGGCCACACAGGTGCTCTTGTTCAATAGTGACAAGCAACAGTTTCACAAACCCAGATGGATAAATAGAATGTCCTCTGTCTCTGGAATGCACCAGAGCTCCATATTAATCTCAAATTTCCAATGTGCCATTGCACTGGAATATATATTTCATGTTCCTGCATTTCCTGAAGCATTAACCCTCCTTTTTCTCTTCCAGTATATTTTTATTTGAAGTTTCCTTCATTTCACCTTTTCCAACCTCTATCCCAGAGCAAGGACTGAAGCACAAGCATTCCTCCATTCCCTACCTTCTACCACTCTTCCCTACCTCCTGATTTTATTATGGTTCCTTCCTTCTTTCCAAGCAATAAGTTATCATTTCCTATTTTCTGCAGACTTCCTAAGTCACAACTCCCATTTCTATATTGAAGTATTGTTACCCTAAAGAAAACATTTTTCTCTTTTAAAAATACTTTTCCTGGCATTTTATCCAGCTTTTCTCCAGGAAAAAAAATCTGCCACTCCTCAGAGAGGCTGCAGTGCACACCCCTGCAATATCTGTTTACTAATCCTAGTGTTCAGCAGCATAACCAAATGTGTGGGGAAGGGGCAACCAGAACACCAGCCTTGGGCACCAACTTAGTATTGCTGGCCCAGATGCTGCTGCTGCCACCACCCAGGGCCCAGAACTGACCAGTTATGCCTCTATAGACACATCTACATGAGACATATACTGCACAGTTAACTAATTAGCTGTGCAGTAAGCATCTTTGTGTCTCCTCATGTACCCTTATTAGGCTGGAGTAAACTAATTTACTCCACAGCAGGATAATACTTGTAAATATAAGTACTACCCTACTAGCAGCACACATGTAGATGCTGCCTGGCTGGGTGGGGCATGAGGGTGCTTCAGTGTGAGAGCTACCTGTCAGCTAGCCCACTGAAGCTCCCTTGTGCCGTAGCCAGCACCTTTGCAGCACATTGAGCCAAGGGGAGCAGCCTGGTAGACTAACCCCTGGGGCCCCCTGCCAGCTGGGGCTGCTCTGACCAGGCTCCATGTGATGTGCCTGAATAAACTGCAGAGCTTATTGCTCCAGAATTAATTGCTCCTGAGCATGCCATTTGAACATGCATCTGGGAGCAATTAACTCCAGAGCAATAAGCTCTGCAGTTTATTCAGGTACCATCATTGCATGGAAAGATGTACTCTATTAGTGTTTATTTGGGCAATATTTAGAGGAAGAGGGTTATAGGCGCCTCATAGGACAAATCTTCAGTTGAACTTCGTGGAATAAGTGGAATATAACCAGGTGAAAGAGTGCTCCTTTTGCCCTAAGGCTGCTCAGTAGTATTGGAACCCTGCAGGGAGTTGATGGCTAATTACTGGTGACACATGGAAGTATATTTTGTTAGGTATTTTCTTAGACTGTATTGTAAATATCAGAGAGGTTGATGTATCCTTTTTGGAAGACAGGATCTCATGTGAAGCAACAGTGAAGTAGTGAGGCATTTGGAATTTACTTCTTGCTAATAAAACTAAGCCCCAAAAGGATGACTTTTGTGATGCTCTGATGAAGGCATAGCTGTCATTTACACTTGGGTGGGGATGCTGTCAGTTCACAGCACTTGAGAACTTCCTACTGGTTTCAGTTCAATGTTTGTTGTTAGTGGAATTGGAAGGGCCCATTTGGGAAAAGCCTATGCTGTAATTAGATGTTATTAGTCTCAGTGGTGCTTGTTCATCAGAAGTTCATCCTGTTTGACATGGTCTTGGCCTGCAATGAAGCCTAGAGCTTCAATGCTTGCCAAATTAGTGGGAAATCAAGATAAACAGATACCTCTAAGGACCTTTATTGCATATAAAATGTACTAACCATTTTAAAATCTCTTGGAACAATCTGTTTGGATAAGATGTTAATGTACTTATTGGAGATGTTGACATTTAAGAGAGGAATTTACTGTTCAGAAAGCAAGACAGGCTGAGGCTTGCAATACACTCCGCACTAGATAGTAAAAGTAAAGTAAGACTAATTACTAGAAGCAAATCAATTCTTAAAAATAATGAATTAGTCTCTAAACCATATTTATAAAATTTATATACCAGTTCCCACTTAAAGGCAAAGTTTATTTGAATGTAGCGAGGTTGAACTGCCACTCAGAAAATTCATGGAAGGTTAGACCTTTCCTTCTGCATTAACATGCATAATTTGGAGGTGTCATGGCATACCTACCTGAGACAAAATGGCAACCCATAGCCACATTGTGCTCTTGTCACTGTCATTCGAGAGGTATAGGATTATGTTACTTGTTTATGTATCACTTGCTGCCAATGCACATATTGGCCTCTACTTTCAAGTGCATAATTAGGTATACTTTTACTTATGGGACATTAGGCTCAATAGTTTAATCAATTTTCTGGTAGTAAAATTAATCAGCATTTCTAGTGGATAAATGTTTGTTCGGTGTTATAGAAACTGCAGTGTGCTTTCAGTGGGGGAAGTATAAAAAGAGGTGGTGCAAATGTTGGTCAGATCTGCTCTATTAGCTGTTTCATGCCCTGAGCATCTGGTGTGGTTGGGGTACCAAAGACAGTCCAGACCATTCTTTCATTACCTCCAATTTTTCTCTCATGTCTTAAGTTCATCTCTGTAACATTATCTCTGCTTCCTTCTAAAACACAAGGTCTTTCTTCCTTGTCTGCTCTGTTGCCCATCCCTGCTTGTCCTTCAGTCTGAGATGTCTTTTTTCCCATACAGCCTGTTTCTTTCTTTCTTTGTTTTTTTCTTTGATGGTTCCTGCTGCTTGCCAGCATCTATATTTGAAAGGCAATTACCTTCTTCCTCGCCTCCCCCCCACTCCCATTTAAAGTAAATAATGTGCCTACTCCTCTGATGAAATGCTCCCTCTTGTAGAGGGCTCTATTGTAGCACCATGCTGCTAGCATCACTGAAAAGAAATGGTTTAACACAGGGGTGGGCAGTGATTTTGGGCAGAGGGCCACATACTGAGTTTTGGCAAGTCATCGAGGGCCATATGATAGGCAGTCAGAGGCAGATAAATATTAATTTTCTAAATTTTTTAGGGGCCCCGTGGGCCAGATAGAATGGCCTGGCAGACCACATCCAGCCCCTGGGTTGCATTTTGCCCACCCCTGGTTTAACAGCATAGGCAGCAGGGGGGGAGCTTAAGATCCATCCCTCTTGCATTACTGGCAGTTCACCACAAGGCTTTTAGTTCTTCCCCTCCTCCCTTCTCCACCATCAACTGCTATTATGAAACAGTTTTGGAGGGACTGTCCAGAAAATAACTTTAGACAGACAACTACTGGTTTTACACGCCCTCAGTTACCCTCACCATTTTGAAGTTCCCATTTGCTGTTCTTGCCTGCTATAAAGGACCCAACACCAAGAAACTATATTTGACGTGTGAACACTTAACAAAATGGGATAAAGTTCTAGTTCAGTTGCAGCTTTTCACCTAAATGAAATTAGCAGCTTGTGGGCATGTTCCTGGCTTCTTATAGATAAACAATGTAAAAAGAGGCTGCTAATTTTGAGTGTGTGAGATAATTTCTAGCACAGTGTGAGTATTTAAATGTATATATTCCCACACAAGAAACTACATTAACTTTGGTTTAAGATTGCTAGACTGCATATTCCACCAACGCAAGCCATAACAACACAAGGAAATAAGCAGTTAAGTCGTTCACCCCCATCTATACTCCACTCATTTCTTCTCAATCTCAGTTACCTCCTTCTCCCACCCACAGCTCACACATCTCTACCTGTTCATGTAAAAACACACAAGAATCCCTAAATTCCTGGCCTAACGAGGGGAAGGGAAACTGAAAGGAAAGTAGACCAAAATTTCAGAAAGGGAGCATTCTGATGGCAAAGATCAGTAAAAGTTTTTTTCTTATAGGGATTTGTGCCAAATAGGGAAACCAAGTCTATATATACACACATGCAAAATACTGTGTAAGAACTTCCTTTCCAAAGCAAACATAACTATCTTCCTCACACCATAGTAAATTGCATTTAACCTAGTCTTGCTTTCTACTACATAATTCAGTTTCCACCAAGACTTTCCAAGACAATAATTACTTATATAATCAATGCAATATCTTTTTTTTTACCTTTCAAATAAAATAACTGGCAGATGTACAGCATCTGCTCCAATTCCCACCCAAACCAACTCTTGCTGAGTGCAGCGTGCTGTGGGTTAAGCCCACCAAGAATTTAATGCTGGTATCAAAAAAGAGATAACTGATTCTTTCCCTTTATTTGCATCCCAGAGGGCATGTTGGCATATGCACCTTACCGTGTGCAGTAGACTAATCTGTAGACTAGACTAATCTGCTGCATAGTAAACCATCACTATCTACACATGCATGGTAGGGGCATGCAAAGCAGGCCCTATTCAATTTGGATCACAAACAATGATTCAATTAATTTATTCAGATCACTGTCCCTGATTCAATTCGCCTGAATCCAAATCTGAAGATTCGATGCTGATTCAGAGAATCAGCAATTCGGACATAGACACAGCTTGAAACGTTTTTTCTACATACCTTGAGGTACTGGTGTGGCTTGTGAATGCTGTGATGCTGGGGCAGATGGAGCATCCCACAGGAGTGCAGAGGGGTCCTCCACGTGCTTGGCGGCGAACCTGGAAGTGGACCAGAACTAGTTCTGGTCCATTTCCAGGTCTGCCAGGGAGCATGCCAGGGGGCCCCCCTGCAGCATCCGGCTCAGTGATCAGCCATGGGGGGAACTTGGGTGCACCCCTGACCCAGGAGGCACCAGTTGCTGAGCCAGGGGTGTGCGGGGGGTGCCTCCGTACACTCCCTGGCGGACCCAGAAGTGGACCAGAAAGTGTTTCTGTTCCACTTCTGGGTCTGCTGCTGAGCATGCTGGGGAAACCCCTGTGCTTCTGTGGGACACTCCACGTGCCCCAGCATTGCAGCATTCACAAGACGCCTGCTGCCTATAGTTATGTAGAAAAAACATTTAAAGCTGTGTCTATGTCTGAATCATTGAATCTCTCCAAATCTATTTGGAGGGTTCTGATTTGATTCAGAGAGATTAAAGGGTCCTCTGATTTGATTCAGATTCAGAGATTCAGCCACTGAATTGGGCTGAATCTCCACTGAATCAGGGACCAAAGCTTTGCACAGCCCTAGTGCATGGCAATTAGGGTACAGCAGACTAATTGGATGTTCCCATCAGACACAAGTACTATTCCGTGGCACAGTAAATTACTGTGCTTAAAAGTATGTGTAGAAAGTGATGGGGCTGGCTGGGGCATGAGGGTGCTTCAGCGTGGTGCTAGCTGGTAGGCAGACCCTGTGCTGAAGCACCCTTGTGCCCCAGCCAGCCCCCCTGCAGCATGCAGAGTCCCATCAGAGCAGCCAGCCCAGGTCTCTTCCAATGGGGCTCCATGTGCTGCAGACTAGCTGGCTGAGGCACAAGCAGCCTCTGCGTTGAAGCGCTCACATGCCTCAGCCAGGCTCCCCTCCTCGCTGCTCACTGCACATAGAGCCCCCTCAGAGCAGCCCTCAACTGGTAGCTGACCCCCTGGGTCCCCTGTGAGCCCAGGCTGCTCCTACCAGACTCTGTGTGCCACATACAAATAAACTCCAGAGCAATATGCTGCAAAGTATTTTGCTCTCAGGTGCATGATCCAACACATACCCAGGAGCAAAACGCCCTGGAGTAATAAGCTCTGGAGTTTATTCATGCACATTAAATGCATGTGTACAAGTGCCCAATAAGGATAAGAGGATCAAAGTAATTCACAACTGATACTCATTGTTTAACTTCTCTTGTTTACTTGTTCCATATTTTTATGTGTGTTAACACATCTTAATCATGGGATTGGAGAAGCCCTATCTGGACAACCAGTCACTCCTTCAGCATTCCTACTAGAAATACCTTCTATTATTTGGTGTGGGAGAAAGTGTACTGGTACTTTCTTTTTTCTACTTTTGTGAAGTATGGTACTATACTGATTATTTGGCGTGAAAGGCCAAGATATGCTGTACCTTCTAGCTGGGTGGAAAAAGGCTGAGGTTTATGGTCACCATCAATGGCCCCTTGTCCTGCTTTAACATGAAATTGCAGCTGAATGACTCAGTCCTTCTTGACTCAACAATGGAGGTGCTCAGTGACCTCAACACCTACACAAATATGGGTTTCTGACTAACTCAGGAATCTGTGACTGCAATGACATTGATGAGACCATTTCAAGTGGTTTTTTGGCTCTATATTTATGCCTGAATGGATAGGTCTATATGTCACTGTATAGCAATGTTGCTACAGTGCTGTGCTTTAGTACTTCCTCTTGGAAGTACTTCCTGTAGTACTTCCCGTAGTACTTCCTGTTGGAAGTACGAAAGCATGGCACAGTACGGGAGGTTACTGCACTTTGCTCAGGGGACATGAGTAAATTTTGCTGCTATTTCACTGTAGCAGCATGCTATACTGGGGGAACACACTGCTATCGCAGTGTAGCTGGCAATCACATGTAGACCCACATGATCACTATGTTGCCGTGGCGCTCCAAATGGCAATGTAGTTTCATAGTTGGTAGTGTCGGAAGGCACCTAAGCAGATCATCAAGTCCGACCCCGTGCCATGGCAGGAAAAAGTACTGGGGTCAAACAACCCTAGCAAGGTGTTCATCCAGCCTCCTCTTAAAGACCCCTAGGGTAGGAACCAGCACCACTTCCCTTGGAAGTTGGTTTCAGATCCTAGCTGCCCTGACAGTGAAGTAGCACCTCTTGATATCTAGCCTGAATCTACCCTCTGCCAGCTTGTGACCGTTATTTCTTGTCACTCCTGGGAGTGCTCGGGGGAACAGGGAATCTCCCAATGTCTACTGGTCCCCCCTGACTAGTTTGTAAATGGCCACTAGATCCCCCCTCAGTCTTCTCTTGTGGAGGCTGAACAGGTTCAGATCCCTCAGCCTCTACTCGTAGGGCCTGCCCTGCTGCCCCCTGATCATGCGAGTGGCCCTCCTCTGGACCCTCTCTATGTTGTCCACATCCCTCCTGAAATGCGGCACCCAGAACTGGATGCAGTACTCCAACTGTGGCCTGACCAGTGTTGCACAGAGGGGGAGGATCACCTCCTTGGACCTGCTTGAGATGCATCTGTGGATGCATGACAAGGTGTGGTTGGCCTTCCTGACCACGTCCCCACCCTGTCGGCCCATGTTCATTTTGGCATCAATAATGACTCCAAGATCCCTTTCTGCCTCCACAGTGACAAGAAGGGAGTTCCCGAGCCTGTAGGTATGCTGCTGGTTCTTCTTCCCCAGGTGCAGTACCTTGCAGTTGTCAGTGTTGAAACCCATCCTGTTCTCATCCGCCCACCCCTGTAACCTGTCTAGGTCCAATTGCAGCTCATTCCTCCCTTCTAGCGTGCCCACTTCTCCCCACATCTTAGTGTCATCTATGAATCTGAACAGGGTGTTTTTTTACACCCCCATCCAATTCACTGATGAAGATGTTGAACAGTGCGGGCCCGAGGACCGAGCCCTGTGGAACCTCACTGCCCACATCCCTCCAAGTCAAATAAGACCCGTCCACCACCACTCTCTGGGTGCGGCCCTCCAGCCAGTTAGTGACCCATTTGACTGTGTAGGTGTTGACACCACAGTCTCCTAGTTTTTTAATGAGAATGGGGTTAGAGACAGTGTCAAAGCCCTTCCTGAAGTCCAGAAAGACTATGTCCACTGCTATACCTGCGTCTAAGGATTTTTTGACCTGGTCATAGAAGGCCACCAGCTTGGTCTGACAGGACCTGCCCCTAATGAACCCATGCTGATTGCTCCCAAACATAATCTCCCCTGCTGGCCCCTTGCAGACATGTGCAAGGATAATTCTCTCAAAAAGCTTAACCAGGACCAAGGTAAGAGTGACTGGCCTATAGTTTCCAGGGTCCTCCTTCCTCCCTTTTTTGAAAATGGGAACCACATTGGCCCTTTTCCAGTCCTCTGGCACCACACCAGAGCACCATGAGTGCTCGTAAAGCCGTGCCAGGGGTCCCGCAATGACCTCTGCTAATTCCCTCAGCACTCTGGGGTGGAGATCATCAGGACCTGCTGATTTAAATACATCCAGTCCCCCCAGAAGTTCCCTAATTAGGTCCTCACTGACCCTAGGCCTGGGTGCACCTCCCCTAGGTCCTATGGAGGTCCTGGGGGAGGGGGGGGGGTGACCCGGTCCCTGCTCATAAAAATAGAGAAAAGAAATTGTTAAATAGGTTAGCTCTGCTGAATGGTGCAACAACCAGATTTCCTAGCGTGTCCTGCAGAGGCCCCACGTTACTCGGTACCTTCTTTTTACCCCCTATGTATATAAAAAAGGACTTCTTGTTGTCCTTGTTCCAGGTAGCTATTCCTAGTTCCATCCCCGCCTTGGCCTTCCTGACCGCCCCACTACAGCCCTGAGCAACCGAGGTATAGTCCTCCCTGGTGATGCTCCCTCCCTTCCATTGGGTGTATGCCATCTTTTTAGCTAGGAAACATTCCCATGTGCTTTTGGTGAGCCATAGGGGCTTTTGCGCCCTCTTGCCCCCTTTGATCCGTGTTGGGATTGCCTCCCTTTGGGCTTGGAGGATCATTTCCTTAAGGAACGACTGCTCTTCTTCGACACCCAACTCCCCTCCCCTCTGGGACCTCAGTGCCTCCCCGACTATTCTCCTTACCTCATTGAAATCCACCCTCCTGAAGTCCAGGGCTGCTGCCTTGCTGCAGGCCTTCGCAGGCCTTTGCCACCTTTGCCTTTGCAGGCCTTTGCCACCTTGCACTAGATGGTGAATTCCAACAGGTGATGATCACTGTCGCCCAGGTGGTCGAGCACCCGCAGACCCCTCACCAAGTCATCACCCATGGCCAGGACCAGACCCAACAAGACTGGTGGGACTGTGCACCTCCTGGGTTAGATGGAGGTCCTGTATCTCAGCTAGGAACCTACGTGAGCAGTCAGACCTGGCTGACTGCTCTTCCCAGCAGATGTCTGGAAAGTTCAGGTCACCCATGATGACCACATCCTTTGACCTAACTACCTCCGTGAGCTGACTTAAGAATTCCCGATCTAGCTCTTCCCCTTGGTTGGATGGTCTGTAGTAGACCCCCACCGTTAAGTCCCTTTCCCCTTGACTTCCTTGTATTCTAACCCAGAGCACTTCACTGTGCCTCTCCTCTGACCCAGTGCCACTCGTTGAGGATGTGTATTTCTCCTTGACATAGAGCACCACACCCCCACCTCTCCTCCCTGTCCTATCCCTCCTGTACAGCCTATAGCCCTTGATATTCACTGCCCAGTCGTGTGTTGGGTCCCACCATGTTTCAGTGAGCCCCACTATGTCTGGGTTGGTGTTAGCTAGCAGGAGGGTAAGTTCCTCCTGCTTGTTCCCCATACTACAAGCATTAGTGTAGAGGCATTTGAGACCTCCTGAAGATGCATGCACTAGCCCCCTAATAGTACTACCCGAGCCCCTGTTGCTTACCTGAGTATTTGTTCTGCTCATCGTCAGTCTTGGTTGGGCTGTTCTTGTGGGTGATGCTTGGTTTAGTGGTCCAAGGCTTCCCCCACCCTCATCTTCCCCCTTCCCCCGATGAGTCTGGTTTAAAGCCCACCGGAGGAGATCATCCAACCTAGAAGAGAACACTTACTTACCTTTGGGGTAAAGGTGAAGCCCATCCCACCCAAGCATGTCTCTCATCCTGATGTGTGGGTTGTTGTCTAGGAAGCCAAAGCCCGCCTTGAGACACCATTCCCGAAGCCACAAGTTGACCTCTCTGATGCAGCTCTCGTGTTGTCTTCCACATCCGCTCACTGGTAGGACAGAAGAGAATACCACCTGTGCCCCTATCTCCTTCAGCATGCCCCCCAGAGCATGATAGTCCGTCATCAGGTGATCAGGGCTTCTCCTGGCCGTGTCATTAGTGCCCACATGGATTAGGACCATGGGGTGGTAATCAGTGTGCCAGATCATTGCCTGGATCATCCCCATCACATCCTGAATCTTTGCTCCGGGCAGGCAGTAGACCTCGCATGTCGGGGGTCCTGGCGACAGATGGTACCCTCTGTATCTCTCAGGATGGAGTCACCTATGACAATCACTCGACATTTCCTCCTCCGGGTCTGCTTAGCTCCTTCAGTCTGTTCAGAGTGTGGAGTGTGGCGTTGCCTCCTCTCCAGAGTTTTCCTCCTCTCCTTCCTCACTATGCATCACTATGTCATCACAGGGCAATGTGTAGTCATGCCCAATGTGTGTTGGATCTAGCTTTTGGGCAGGGATTGGAATTCAAGAGGTATTATATTTTTCTCCTGAACAGTTTTAACTTAACCAAACAGTGGCACATTTGTGCCCACCATTTTTTACCAATCATATCCAAGGCCTGTTTGATCCATTAGATTTAAATTCTGGAGCAAGAACCCTGAATGACTAGATTGTTGCATCTGATGACCCTTGTTGTTGCTCCCTATCCCAATGATTCTATGAATTATGTGACGTCCCTTGCTTAAGCTCCTCCTCCTTACTCATTGCCCCCTCAGACCAGTCTAATCCATACAGTATCATTTGTGTGGATTTTATAGTGTTCTCAACATTTAAATGGTCAAAATACTGCAAGCTTTTCTACTGAGCTAACTACTTTGCAGAGGACAACCTTTCTCAGACACAAGTGGTAGACTTGGACAGCTGGGTTGGAGTCATTTGGAAATATAACAGTGGAAAACAGTAGGGCTGCGTGAAGCTTTGGTCCCTGATTCGGTGGAGATTTGGCCCCAATTGTTGGCTGAATCTCTGAATCTGAATTGAATTAGAGGACCTTTTAATCACTCCAAATTGAATCAGAACCCTCTGAATCGATTCAGAGAGATTCAGAAAAATTCAGAGATATGGATATAGAGATAGCTTTAAATGTTTTTTCTACATACCTCAAGGTACCAGGCGGCTCATGAATGCTGCAATGCTGGGGCACATGGAGTGTCCTACAGAAGTGTCGGGGGCTCCCCAGCACACTTGGCAGCAGACCTGGAAGTGGACCAGAAGCACTTCTGGTCCACTTCCAGATCCACTGAGGAGTGTGCAGGAGGGCCCCCCCCGCACCTCCCTGGCTCAGTGACTGGTGCCTCCTGGGTCTGGGGAGGACACCCGGGGTCCCCCTGCAGCTGATCGCCGAGCTGGGGAGGCATGGGATGGGGGCAGTGCGCTCCCCGGCAGACCTGGAAATGGACCGGAAGTAGTTCCGGTCCACTCCTGGATTCACCACCGAGCATGTGGAGAGCCTCCCTACACTCCTGTGGGACACTCTGTATGCCCCAGCACTGCAGCATTCACTAGCTGTGCCTGCTACCTCAAGGTATGTAGAAAAAACTTTTAAAGCTGTGTCTATGTCTGAATCGCTGATTCTCTGAAAAGCATCGAATCTTCAGATTCAGATTCAGCCGAATCAAATCAGGGACAGTGATCCGAATCAAATCGCTATCCCTGATTCAGGCTGAATCCAAATCCAAATCGAATAGGGCCCACTTCACACACCCCTAGAAAACAGGTGAACATTTAGGGCTAGATTCCCAGATAAAATGAAACAGTTTGAAACTGTAACTACTGATTTCAGAGCTGATTTACATCAGCTGAAAATGTGACTCTTACCTGGAGATAGCTGTAGAAGGTCTGGGGATTCCCCTGGGAAGTCACACAAGAGGCACTTCTATGACCCAGGGTCAGGTTCTTCATCTCATCTCTGTGTGTAGGCCTTTGAAGGACCAGACAGGTACTTTGCACAGGTTGTGGACAGCAAGAACTACCTTGCTGACTCTGCCACTACTGTGGCCAGTGAGTTAACCATGCTGGAACTCAAGTTGCATTTTCAATAAAGAGTTTGAATGGTTGCCTGGTCCTCTCAAACTCTTATTATGTCAGGACCCCTGGGACTTAAACTTGGATCTTTGGCACCCACAATTGGAAGATCAGATTTCAGCAGGTAGCAGGCCAAAAGCCAGCCCCAGCTCAGCCCCCTCCCATGAGGTCCTCAGTGTGGGACCTAAAAACCTAGGTGAGCCAATGGAAGCCAGAAGATACTGATTAGGGGGGGTTATAAAACCCTCCCACTTCCTGCAAGGTTTTGTTCCACCAACAGTACTACTGGATGGAGCTACTTAGGTTCTTCTGCTTTGACTCTGGTTAAATCTCATTGCTGCCTTGAGGTTTTCAGTCTGCTTTGATTTTTTGCTCTGACTATGACCCTGCCTTGACCCTTGGCCTGATGCTGTGTAACTTGGACTGGCACACAGCTTTGACTTGGGCTTTTATTCTGTTAAACCCCTGACTTAGTGTGAACCACTAAGACTGTCTACGCCCAGGTCAATGCTTACATATTACCCCCTCCCTCAGGAGAAGCTGTAACATGGTTGAGGCTTTGGATACCAGGGAGGGAATCTTTCTTGTTTTTATCCTCCATTATTTAGGAAGGAATGGGAGTGCCTTAGATTTATGAGGAAAGTGAATTTTTAATCCTTCATTCCCCAGCTACATTGATCGCAATTAGATGGCCTGCTACTTCAATGCCTGCCATTTCACCCTGCAGTGACAAATAGTGCTGTACACTTAGCATTCCAGCTAAAATGAGCAGCAGTAAAGCAATTAGCAATGTTAACAATTACATTATTATTATAATTCAGAGTTACCAGCCCATTGAGGAGAATAAGACAATTCACATCTCTGTCAGAATAACTCAGGGTAATACTATGTTGCCACAGGTTTTGACTAGACTGTACCACAGTGAAGCATACCTCTCCACCAAAAGGGATGTAAAGTAGGTGCCTTAGAGTGCCTAACAGAGCGAGTTTATTGGTGTGTACCTCCATTGCAAAAATAAGGCAGCTACCTTACCATTGTTCTGAGAATAGCAGAGGTGTAGTAGGCATGACACTCCCTGGTATAGTCCTGAGGTGAAGAAGACATGCCCTCAGTCTGTCTCCTGAGTCAAGCAGATAACTTTGCAGTTTATACTCTGTTCATAATTTGAAGGTTTTGTTTACAACAGTAAGAGGGTTTTTTTTAAAGAAATGAAAACATAACTCAGGCACAATCAGTTGGCCATTTGAAAATCTGCAATTGTGTGACAATTTATGTAGCTGTGTAATCACATTATGCATAGGGTGTTGATCTAGGCAGGATAAAGTAGAAGCTATCAGTGCAGGGAGTATCCCTTTCTAACCAGCAGAGATTTACTTTTTGAAGTCTAGATCGGCAGCAGTAAGACTAACCTGTGGGCAGTTTGGGGATTTGGACCCATAGTTTCTTGCATTAAGGGATAACCCTGAATTGAGATATGTTAGGGAGTTGTTCTCCATTGTGCCACAGATTATTATCATGCTGTAACTTTATCCTACTACATACTTACTTGGCACCCCTCGTATTCTTGTAGTCTCAAATTCCCTGACCTACCCAGACCTCTAACATCAGCCACCTTCAGAATTTATTCCTCTCTTGAGGCCACACAATTGACAAAATGCTCCTTGGTCATTCACTTAACAAGGTATTTTGATCAAGTGAGACCTGAATTCTGATTGGTACTCTTTTCCTCGAAGACCAGCTCATTCTCTAATAGGTGCCTATTTCCAGCCACACCTCAGAGTGGGTGGCAGTGACTAAAATCTACTGGATTGTCATATTTATAGATCCTATAAAGATCACCTTAATTTCTCAGGATGTTCCAAATAGTTAAGTTTGCCTTGCTTATACCTATGCTAGACTTGCCTATGGCGGTTGAAGTCTTCTTCCTCCCTGTGCCTATCTTTTCTGAGCTTAAGCCTGTTTCTTAGGTAAGAAAGATACACCTTGCTGCAATAACTCCAAGTAAGTACAAAGGACAGTCAAGAGAGTAGGTGGCTATCTCTGACTGCAGTGCATGAAATGACTGGTCTCACAAAGCAATATGGGGCAAGTGGTATGGGACACTCACCTGATGGAGGGATTGATTGAGGTACATTTATGACAAATCTTTTGTCATGCAGGTGTCATTTGCATCTAGCTGTTCATCTGTGCAAATTCCAAGGTGTGAACATCCAACAATCTACATCCCCCCTCATTCTCCCTTCTGGCATAGGCAATTTGTGCCTCAGTTTATACTGTCCTTCAAAAATGCTCAGACAGTGCACATTTCAGTTCTGCTTATGATGTGAGTGAGGGAAAGCATCTGAAAATGGAGTCCACAAAGAAAAAATATAATGATATGGGGTACTGTAATATATGAGGAAGCGATCATCAAAAAGAATAAAAGACAGTTTGGCAACTAACTCCCATTTTTGTGCCTTTGAAAATTTTCTCTTTAAATGTCACTTATTGGAAAGAAACTGAAAAAATTACTTGTTCTTCTATCACTCATGGGCAGTATGATCATCAAAAGCTTGTAGCAATAACAACTTGATTAAGACCCTACATCCTCCTTTATTATCTCTCTGTATTATACAATATTACTCACAGAAAACTACATTAATCGGATGTTATTAAAGTTGCAAAGTAAAGTGCTTGAAGGTTGGGAAATACCAGAATTAAAGCTGCCTGTTCAATATTATTCCAACCTCTTTTTGCCTGTATAGCACAATACAATATTTAATTACTTGATGATACACTATTTTTCCATCAAATCTTTGCCTCACTTAGAGCAGAGGGATATAGTTCTCCTTCCCTGTGCTTCTCAGCCAATCTTAGCACTGTCACCTGTTTCAGTATTTCTAACTAGGCAGTACCAGTTCTCCTCAATCCTATCTCCATGTCAAGTCTTTCACCCCCTCAGCTTCTTCCCCACGTGCCACTAATTCCCAGTCTCCTTGTTCTGCTATTTCTGGTCTTCAGCCCCCAAGATCCTTAGTTCAAATTTACACCCCTGGCCCTGCCCTACAAAGCCCTAGATCAGTGGTTCCCAATCTCTGATATGGGTACCACCAGTAGTACACAGACAACCTGCAAGTGGTACACATTAACAGATCTATTGTAATTACTTTATATGACAAAAATTTGCTGGTGGTACTTAAGGTTAAACTGAAAAATTTGCTGGTGGTACTGTAGGTTGTATCATTTTAAATTGGTGGTGCACAATCTGTCAGAGGTTGGGAAGCGCTGCCCTAGATTTAGCTTTTGTCCCTTCTGCTTACAGTTCAGGCACCTCCCGCTTCCACTGAGTGCCAGCAGGGGCCACTACTAACACGAGACAGGTAGATCCTTGTTCTCAGTTTGGTGTCTGCCTCCACCTTAGCCTGGGGCAGATGAGTATGCCCATTACAAGAGAAATCTAGCTGGAACAGTAGGCTAGAGGGAGCATGCTCAGATGCTTTCTGGAGATGGCACATGTGAACCGTGAGAGAATGAAGCATACTTAGTAGTGCTGTGGGAATGGCACATGCACAGTGTGGTCAGCATTGGGACATGTGACGGGTTTGCGCTTACTTAGAGGATGGAATCTTTAAAGATTTTAGCTGTTAAGTCCCAGCAAATCTCTACTGAGTATTTCAAGACTGAGATTGATCAAAGGCTTATGTAAGTACAATCCATTTATTCGTGTCTGAATATTTGGTGACATTATAGCAGAATTTTCAGAAGCCTTCTCAATCTATCACCAGCTTCAAGCACACAGCTGACCTTCCAGTGATCTGCCGTGCACCAACTATTCATCTCGTCACCTCTAAAACAGTGACTCACTACCATTCCTTCCATAATTACTTTCTCAAGGTTATTTCCATCTCTATGCTTGATGTGACCAAAGTACATTAGTTTGTGCCTATTGATTTCTGACAACAGAGTCCGCTTTTCTCTGATAATACTTCTAAAATAAGCATTTGTCTTCTTTTCTGTCTTGAGAGATGCACAAGAGTGTTTGCCTCCCCACATCCCAAAGGCTTCAGTCTTCTTCTTGTAAGCAGCATTCATTTCCCACAACTAACATTAGTAAGTTGCTATGGAAAAAATATGGTTTTCACCTTCTGAACCTTCATATATTTTGAGAGGCTGTTTTTCTCCCAAAATTTTATAAGGGAAGCTATGACTGAGCAATGCCTCTTCTAATTTTCTTTCAATTCCTCTAAAGAATTCTTCTTGGTTACCTTATAATTGACTCATATTTGAGTGGATTTTCACAGGATCAGCAAAAAAGGTACATCTCTGCCAAAAGAACCATGCTCCTACCTAGGAGCAGATTTAGTAAGCCCCTAGGGCTGCAGGAAGGGAGCCTTGCCCATACAGGACTTTTTAAATTCAGCATAGACAGGAGCAAGCTGACTGGGCAAAGACTGCTTTGTTGTGCTTCCTGCCTAGATAGATCATGCCCAACCCTGTTTTCTGGAATGACTTCTGGAGTTCTGACCCTCAGCTCCTGGCTCTGGCTCCCTGCCCTTCGGCCCTTCACTCCAGCTCCCAGGCCTTTTGGCTCCTGACTCTGACTCCTACACTCAGGAATGTGGACCCCTCCTTGCCATTCAGATGACCCACCCACAGAGACACTTCTAGCAGGGTGCAGGGCCTGGATGCAAAGAAGCCGGCAGCAGGAGGGGATGGCAAGTGGCTGGATATGAAGCCACGCAGAGTCACCAGCACTAAGCGGGTCCCGTAGGAGGGGCCATGGCCACTTCATGTGGCTCCACGTGGCCCCCTAAAGCATGGAGCCTGGGGTGGTCGCCCCGATTCACACCTGCCAGGGACAGCCCTGCCCATGCATACCCAGGTCATTAGAATGGGGATGTCAGAGGTTCCGGAAGGAAAGGTCACCAGATTTTTTTTAACATTGAAAAACAAGATTTTTCCCTATCCCTTTTCTTAGAAATCCCCTTTTTCAGAATCATTTTGTCTGAAATTTCCCCTGCAGTTTATATGAAACAGACTTCTGGGATGGAATATTTCAAATGGTTGAAGCCTAGTGAAGTTGAAAACAGTTGGAAACTGGATTTGTTAATGGAAGTGTCCACTAACCTTGATAGGTAGTACTGCTAACTCTGCTTTTAAAGTATGATTTCAAACTATACTGAGGTTGGGGGGTTTGGGGAAGTGGAGGAAGGGGGTTTAGCTTATGAATCATGGGCCATCATTTTGCAGAACTGCGTTGTAAGGTTTTTTTGCTTAAGAAACTTGCCCAGATCCACACTCTTGAAATGTTGTGATCTAAGGGCTAAAAGCAATCCAACTGTTCAGGGACCAATATGTCAAAGTAACCAGTAGTTGGGGAGCCATTGGTGTCTACACAATGAAGTAATTAGCCTAATTTCTCTTTAGTTTTTTTCTTATTTCTCCTTAGCTGTTGAACAAAGAGTGAGTTCTGTAGTTTCATAGTTGTATATTTTCTTAGCATTTCATGGTTTTTTAATGATGTTCAGTAATTAGTAAGTAGGTTAACTAAAAGTGCCAGAGAATGGTTTTAAACAAGATTTTTCTTCCCCATTGAAGATTTTTTTTTTACCTTACCTGCCCTCTAAAATTTCTACCTGGTGACTAGTGACATACTCCTGGTTGAAGATCTCACATATTGGGCGTGTCTGCTGGGTGCCTAATGTATATTAAGGCAATTTAGGTGCACATCTACACATGCATGCACTAAGGCATATCAATGCGGTGTGCAGACTGACTCAGAACTAACTTAGTGTTACAGGGCACTAAGATGTGCCTGCTCTTGTAAGAGTAGAAGCAGCCTAGCCAGGGAGCCCTGTAGGCTAGGTAGGACACCATGGCTCCAGTTGCCTGAGCAACAGGCTAATGAGATAATTAGCCAACACCAGTCTGCAGGCAGTCAGCTGACCGGAGGGATGCAGGGCCCTGGGAGCATATAAACCCAAGCTTTTAAGCATATAAACCCAAGGAGCTGGCAGGGGTTTGCTTTCTGACCACTGCCAGGGAAAGGAGCTCTTGCATAAGAAAGCTACCCAGGGATGTTTGGCTGCTTGTTTTGCTGCCTACAAGAATAAGAAGGCTCCAGGAGCTAACAAGGTACCCAGGGCTAGGAGGCATGCTATGCTATGGTAGAGGTTTGCCCTCTTAAAGGGGCAGAGCGTCATCTCTATGGTTATTATGTTATAGCCCAGGGCCTTATGTTTACGTTGCTGTTTGAACCAGAGGTTTGGGATGGGGCTGTAAAGGAAGATACGGAGGTCCCAATAGTGCCCAGGGCAGGGGGCCACGCGATTGCCATGAGCCCTGCTGGGGACAGGCTCAAGTAGTTAGCGAGCCCGTTGTGGGCAGAAAGTACAAGGCACAGAGGAGACAACAGCCAGGAGGCATGGTGCCAGAGGGGCACAGCCAAACAAGGGCCAAGGGCCTGCTGCCAAAGAGGCACAGCCAAAAAAGAGCCAGGGAGCCCAGTGCCAGAGGGGCGCAGCTACACAGGGGCCTGGAGCTAGAGGGGCACAGCCAGACAGGGGCCTGGGGCCCAGTAGGCAGTGGCCAGGGGTCTAGTGACTAGAAGTGACAGATTGGAGCTAGTGCCTCAAAATTAAGTCCAACATAGTGGGCCTAGCTAGATTAAAGGGCCAGGGGCTGAGGAGACTGAGTCCCAAACAGAAGGAACATTTTTGTAACAACCATAAGGCATGGGACATGGTGTAGGGGAGGCTTTGTAGCCACACAATTAGCCAATAAGGCTTGAGGTGTCCCATGCAGATCAGTAATGGAATGAGGTCCAGCGAAGGGCCCAAGGACCTGTGAGTTCTTGTGAGGTTCAGTGGACCAGGGCCACGCAAAGGCCCGTGGGCAGCCTCCTGATTTTATTATTTCACCATCAAAACATGGCAGACAAGTCAAGAGGGCACCCTTAGGGCGGAGCTGGCATAGTCACAGAGCTGCCAGAAGCATCACGGCCACCCCTGGGTATAACAAGAAGCCCCTTCTTGCCCGCACCCCCCATTTTGTGCATTTCTTTTTCCTTCTAAGTATTGGCAGAGACCTAGCACACACATTGCATGGGTGTGGCAAGGCTCAAAGCAAGTCGGAAAGCTGAAGTGGCTTTCTGTAGGAGAAACTTGCAAACTACATCTACATATTGATTGAGTTAAGTGTCACTAAAGACAACCAGAGAACTAAAATATCCACTTCAAAGACTGTAAATATATCCTGGTGCTAACTTAACTCACTTACCATCCCCAGTAGCCTTTGATCCTCACTACCTCTCATTTCATTTTTATATATTTCTCACAGTGCATTTTTATATTTCATCTGTCTCATCTTTACCATGGCATTTTGTATTTTATATTTTATACTTTTAAACCATTAAGGAGTGTACTCCCTGTAGAATGAAGTTAAACCCTGGACCATTGTTAAAAACTGCATTGAAGTTGTAATTGTAAAGTGATAAAATCTGCTATACTGGGCTGGTCTATTAAGTGAATGTGAGTATCTATGATGATCAGGAGGTAATTAAATGATGAAGCAAGAACCTCTGGCTGTTAATTGACAATAGCCTAGCCAGAGGAACTTACCATTACAAAACTCTACTCTACAAGCCATTTTAGGCTAATCAAGCCAAGGAACTGATTCATGGAACTGAGCACCCACCCTATTGACTATTCCTGTAACCCATGACAATACAGCCTGACCCAGGGAGACGATATGAAAGGGGTGGGTCACGGCAGGGACAACCCACCACAATGATGAGAAAAGCCCTGAGAACAGGGCAAACTTACCTCCCTCAGGCACAGCCAGGCCAGATGAGCCACAGAGGGGTGGAGTACATGCGTGGTTCATCAGCTGCTTTTCTCTGCGGCTGGGGCTGGCGTGGCCCAATAACGTTATCCAGGAACACCGCCTGACAGGCATAAAAGCCTGCAGCAGAAAAGCAGTCGGGGGAATGCAGCAGGGTGGTAGATGTGGGATCTCCCCCCTTCCTGCCCCCCCTCCCAGCCTGAATGGGGGCCCCGGACACTCACAAGGAGGGGCCAAAGAGGGACCAAGGAGGAGGATCTAAGGCCTGATTTAAAGGGCCATACACCCTGGATGGCGATGGTCTAGAGGAGGACACTGAGGAACGGCGAAGCCAGTGAACACAGGATGCTTGAGTGGGGAGTGGGTGGAGGCCCTTCCTTGGAGTTCTGGTTCTTTACTTATCTTTCAGATTACCTTGAAGCTCCAGTGCCAGAGAAAAGGCCAAAGGGCAGATGCTGAGGGCTGAGCAGGCTGGGGCCACTCAGAAGATCCCAACACAGATAGGCCAGATCCATCATCAAGGCCATCTCACCTGCCCAAGCAAATCTGTGTGGTGGGAAGAAAGACTGTTGCAAACACCAGGGGCCAGAAAGACAGAGAGGAAGTGGGATACCACATCAAAGCAGAACCGAATTGCCCATCATTCAGCAGTCCTGATAGGCTAGCACATAGCTGGGGTGTAGGGGAGGTGGAGCCCCAGGAAT
>NW_005842284.1:1081511-1091605 GCF_000455745.1 Alligator sinensis | reverse complement strand
GACAGAAGGGAACCCTACTACTGAACATAACACCCAAGCTGTGGCAGGAAAGTACCAGGGTTTCCCCTGAGCAGAATGTGACCCTGTGTCATGACAGCCGGAGTCATCCCTGCAATGGGCCACTAGCACACACTCCAGGGCTGCACAAGAGAGGCTCCATGCAGTCAGATGGGCATACAGCCACTGAGTCAATCAAGTCAAGGGTGGACTCCCAAATCTGTATATACTGGCAGGCAGAGACCCCTGTGACTGACAGCTGTCATGCACTACTCAAGACCCACATGGGACAGCGACCTCCAGATTGGGCAGCCAAGATGATGCTGGGGGATCACACAAGTCTTCCAGAAAGGGATAAAAGGCAGTGAAGCATGACCTTCAGTGGCACCCTGTCATCCAGCACCTGACCTACCAAGACAGAAGGACAAGCAGGTGACCACTTCTGGAGAAGACAGTGCCTTGAAGGAAGGTGACCATTGACAGCAGACTCCAGGGTTTTGGATAAGTAGATATACTGACACCAGTGCTCTCACAATCACTACAGCAGCTACTATATGCTATACTACATGGGTTTAAATGACATGGGTTTGAATGAGTGTATGTGTGTGTGTGTGCACGCGCGCTCACGCACATGTGCTAGCTAAGACGACCAGTACCCCACATAACTCAAAGTTTGCATTTATGATTTTATTGGTAACTTCACATCCCATCTAATAAACTAGAATTTATGATGATCCCAAGAGTTGGTCCTTTGTAGCCAACATGGAGACCTTGACCCATGACAGTTAGTCCCAAGTCAGTCGACATACACAGTGTTAATGCACCTTGGCAGGTGTCAAATTTAGGCACAAATAGCCTAAAAATCACCATTTTAAAGGTGTATTAAGGGCATGCACATGTAGACCTGCACCCTTAAAGCACCTGAAATGGCTAGTGCACCTTAAATCAGCACATGTAAATGTGCCCATTGTTCATCATAGACCAGCTTTGCTGTGACAGCTAACTTTTCTCTCAAGAAGATATTTTCACCTGTAACCAATGGAATCAAATCTCTGTCCCTCTATTGACAGACAGATGCCATCTCTACCTCCTCTTTGATTGCAAAAACTGAAGATGGGAACAGTTTTTAAATAAACATTAGCATCAGGTTTGGGATTGAAAAATCTCTTAAGTCACTCCCTTTAATTGGAGTTGTTGTGATACCAATCTCTGTCATGCAAACATGAAAGCAGAGAACTTGGCAACACAGGCCAAAGACTCAATATGAGCATCGACTTCAACCTAGGTATTAAAATCTTATGTGACATCCAGAGAAATAATATTTGAAGTCATCCTCCCTTTGGAGTAGATTCTTCTGGATCTAATTAAGTAAAATGTCCATTGATTTCAGTGGGAGTTCTGTTTGATTAAGGATGGCCAAATTTGGTTTTGGTCTTTTTCTTTTTTTGAAGTCTACGCTACTCTACTCTTACACTTACCAGATAACTGCATAATCTACTTTTCTGCATAACACCTTACCAGTCCCAATTCTTTGCTTATTGCTTACATCATAACAAATATTGGTTATCTATTGGTTTAAGATATAAATCACTTAAGTGGTTTCTCCAGAGCCCCACTGACTGCTTTGGGGTATCAGTGTACTCTGGTTAACAACACAGAAATGTGAAGGAGAAGCAGTTGTCAAAGGGCTACTATTGGCATTAACACTGATGAAAGTTGCTTAATTTAAGGGCTGCTATTAGAAGCCTTGAAAATAATGGGAGCTATTCAGCTATCGGAGTGATAGTACCAAAGCACTCTGTATGAAATGAACATAATGTATGCTAAGTCTGTATAACTGCATACTCCAGGTAAGTGCACACCTTTCTTCAGTTCCAAAGCTGTGCCCTGAAAAGGAGTACACTGTGTTACAGGAACTGGTGAAATCTTTCCTCCAATGCTTCTCATGACATTAAAACTACTTACTGCTGTGCTTGGCTCACACTCTGATAAAGACACTGAGGTTGCAATATTAGGGCCAATGCTAATGCCAACATCGGAATAGCTGCCAAACTCTGGGATGTTGGACATATGTGGAGAGATTCTATAATGTCATTCTCAGAATATGTCTTTTCTTTGTATTTGCTATGTGCTCACTGCTATTTTGAATTTTAACCATGGGTGAGAGTGAGACTATTGACCAGTGAGACTGTTTCAGTCACAACTTGAAAGCTTTATTAGGATACATGATAGCAAAGATTTATTTGTATTACTAAAGACAATGCTTATATAGCCTCGGATTCAAAGGAGAAACAGGTCCACTGACCAGCCTCCTCTGTTCCCTTGGGGACTTTTGCTGAGTTGATTTCTCTTTTTTTCTGAGCTTTGGAGAAGTCCAAATTTTCCTTCAGCCTATCTGCAATATTTGTAGATGGCTGGTTTTAATATTCTAATAAATGATTTCTGACTGGTTTTATTCAAATTTGTTTCACTGAAATTTTTGGAACTGCATTGAACTAGATCTCTTGTGGACTTGGAAGATGTCAATTAGTTGAGATTCACATCCTTGGGAAAGTAAAAGGAAGGGTTTCTTATCTGCATTTTTTCCCCATTGTAGAATGATATTTGACACTGGCCTGTTTTTTCTTTACCTTAGTTTATGGTTTTCTTTGACAAGGCTGTTTTCTTTTTACAAATTATCTAAGCATTTTAATAAAAATATATCATTGCAAAATAACAGTTAATACATTTGATTATATCAATCACTACTTTTAATAATTTAAGATAAAGCCAGGATACAGTGTATTTGGATTATATCAGGGTGGGCAATTATTGGGGCTGGGAGGCCACCTAGGGAATTTTGGTGAGCTGTTGTGGGCCAGGTCAGAACCACTCCCACCCCCACCAACAGCTCACCAGAACTCCTAAGTGGCCCCATCCCATCCACCTGGCTGGATGCCCTACCAGTGCAGGTCCCAGCTGGTCCCCATGGAGACCCTGAGATGACAGGATAGAAGCCCAGCAATGACCAGCTGCGTTCACAGAGCTGCTACTCCTGATCACCTCTACTGCACGGCGTCTCCAGCATGGCCCACATTGTGTGGCTCCCACCTGGCACTTGCCAACTGATATGCCCTGTGCAACCCTACTTGGCCCACACTCTCCCTTTCCGTCGCCCAGGCCCTCCACTGCTCCACACCTTGGTAACAGCTCCACCATTCCCCAAGCCCCAACCTGCTGTGAAGTTCCCACTTCCACACAGCCCCTCGTTGCCTCCCTGGCTCCTTCCAGCCATGCTCCGGGCTGCAAATGACACCCACTTAGGTCTCTCTCTCTTTTAAATTTTGTTGTCCAGTTTGACCCGTTTAGGCTCTAGTAGTTCCAACAGCTTTAGTTTCATCTAAAGAATCAAGGAAAAAATTCTTGGTGTCAAAAAGCAGTTTGAATCACACAGTGAAGTGTTAAAGCACTTTTGTGAAAAACAGGTGCTTGATGTCAGTAGGTTCATCAACTGATGAGATTGAAGAAGATTATTCTTTTGTTACCAACAGTCTTACTGCTGAGATGAGGTGACCTTTCCTACTCTTCTGCCAGAAGAGTGAATCCAACTCAGCGTTCTCACCCTCCCAAATGCCAACAGGAATATAGGAAGTACTTTTGGCATTGACAACCTTGCAGGCAAAAAGAGATGGATTCAACTTAGTGTCACACCTCAGTCCTGACATAGGAGCACTTTGTAAACTAACAATCTACCTTTCAGAGTTGTACAACTTTTTGCTTGTCATTAAACAAGCTCCTGATCCTTTCTGTGGTAGCTCTCTCTGCCAAGTATTGGCAAAGCACTAAGCTGTCTGTGTGGTTGATCATTACTGGCTTATTCTCTTTTTCTTGTGTTCAGGGGCAGGCACATAAACTTTCATTACTCTTTAGTCTGATAAGAATATGAAAGTGGCCTTTCTATTGTCAAATTTATTAAACTTGCAAAAGAGTTTTATATCAGGCAGCTTTACTGTTTTGGTGACCAAGAAGCCAGATAAGCTTCCTGAGTCATTAAACAGGACTTTAGCTTTCCTTCAGCTTTCCTTATCAGATTCCCATAGCTAACATTAGTTTCTGCTTTCTTAAAGCAATGGCCCAGAAAGCCCTTAAAAAAGGAAGGTGATATGTTTAACAGCTCTCACAGAAAATTATGAAATACCAGGTTCTGCTTCCTAAGTAAGGCTATTTCCTTTTGGTTCAAGACATAACTGATTTGACCAGAATCATTAATGCACAC
The DNA here is from genome assembly GCF_000455745.1 of Alligator sinensis. Lineage (NCBI taxonomy): Eukaryota > Metazoa > Chordata > Crocodylia > Alligatoridae > Alligator > Alligator sinensis. The sequence goes on along the minus strand of NW_005842284.1, from coordinate 1,087,353 downwards.
TACTAAATGCCAATTCAGGGAGTCTTACTCCTCTCAAATTATTTTTTTGCCATCTGATTTTTGCTACATCAAAGATACCTGTAGGTGCCTTGTCAGTGTAATAGCATCTCTGACTCTTACATTTGTGACTTTAGAGATTAATATGAAGTACTACATTTGTCCTTAAAGATCCTAGTATAAGATTTCATAACAGAGTTATATTGAAACTCATCATCCTGCTTATATAATTATGCACACCTCCCCACATTTTTTATCTGCATTTTCACGTTGGTCCTGCACAACAGACTCCTTGGTTAAATGTTTTGTTTCATTATTAGCTGCTGGTAGACTGATGCTTCTAACATCTCATGGAAAATAATACACACAAAGGAGCCCAATTGTGTTCATGCCACCTTAACTGCCTAAGAAGAAGAGGGTACTGCTACATTTGGCACCCTTTAAAAGTGCATGCTTTGAAGATTATTCCAGATATGATTAGGTGAAAATGAAGCCGATATGGATATGAGGATGGTGGTGATATATTATTTGGGTGGTACAGAACCTGATAGGCAGCTTACCATTGTTTATTTAATCATCAGAAGGGCTTGTTATAGTCTCCTGTTTGAAGAGGACATTTGGCTCTGGAACTAACTCATTTGTCATAAGTATTCTCTGAGCTTCTATACCTGGCAGTTATTTCCACTTTCTGGCTGACACTCCCAGTGAATGATTGAATGAGCTTTCTCTCTCTTAAAGAAGACACAATTCTTCACCTACAATAGAGCCAGCTTCCTTTTAATTAGCATCCTGGCTCTGGGTCTCTACCGGTAACACTTTCAGAAGTTAATGAAGCTCTTTTGAAAACAATTAAACCTTCCATGTGTAAGACAGAAACTTTTAATGAAACGGAAAGGTCTGATTTTGAGTGAATATAGGGTCCTCATTCTTGTCTTTGTTGTGGAGTTTGTCCTTAATTAAATTGGATTTTGATTTTAAATATAAAGCTAAGAGTTGACCAAAGACATTCACTGCTTCCTAATTTTTCTAGGAAGAGAATCAGCTGTTAATTGTATAGCAATAAATTTCAGTTAAACTTGTTTTACTCTTATTTATTGTCCACACTACAGGACAATGAATTGAGCTTCCAATAACAGAGACACTACAAGAAAGAAAGAGGAAAGGAATAAAATCTGTCCACCATTTGCTGCGGATGAGATAAAGAAGTCTGAGACACCAAATTATGTTTACATCAGGTGAAAAACAAAGCTGTATAAAGGTGCACTTCTTAGCCAGAACACAGATTGAATAAGAGCTTAAGCCAAAACCCATCGAAATCAATGGGAGTCATTTCTTTGATTTCAATGGGCTTTTGGACAGGGCCCTAAAAGCGCATCATTCAGTTTTATCCCCCCAGAGAGTTCCACTTCCAAGCCTGTATATTGTTTCTTTTCTTTATCTCCAGACAGTTTTGTACAAAGAACATGTACAGCAACAAAACTCTTTCCATCTGAGTGTATGTTACCTAGAACTTCATTGCAAAGAGGATAAATATGCAGACCCTTTCATCAAATAAAAGTCCACCCTGCACCATAGCTGAAGTTAACACACTGTGTTTGCTTTATTTAGGGCCTTATCCTGCACCACTCAGGCCAAAGGGAGCTTTAGCATTGACTTCATCAGGTCCCAGATCACACTTTTACAAAATTGTAGGACTTGCATATGGGAAACTTCAGTTTTCTATTTTAATTAATTTCTTATGTGGGATTATCTCCCTGATAATTATCTGTTGCATAGGCAACAGAACTTCTGCTTTATGATCAAATACTGGGAATTTCCTTTCCAGAGTGGATTATACTTTATTTTCTGTTTGAAAACTTCCAACATTTCTCTAATGGAGACCTTTCCTGCTGCAAAAAGTGAGAAAAGGGAAGCCAGTCCTGCAATAACCATAAGAAGCATGGAAACCAAAACCTGAGTTTTCAGAATTTTTTCCCCTTTGTTTTCTCTTGTTTTCAAGGCATTGCTATCAATTAACAGTTAGGTGTAATTTAATATTCAGATATTCATGTCCACAGTTTGTAAACAAGCAAAGGGCTTTGACTTCCTGTGTCTGGCCCCCACTGCACAATCTCATTTAGCCCTACTAAAACAGATTTGAATCTCTCTTCAACTGATTCATGTGGGAGTACCCTCAGCATTTGATTCTACATGGTAGCATGTTGAGATACTACTGACCCCCAATGCAAGAGCAGGTCATGAAGAACCTTTTTTCATTTTGCCTACTCAAGTCAAGTAGGTTTGCCTATTATATAATATTGTCTGTTTTGTTTGTGTTTTTAAAATGCCAGTTTAACATATACAGTTGTTTTTAAAGTACATATAGTATTTGATAGCTATTCTCTTGACCCATAATTCACTGAAAACAGTAATACCAGTAAATCATTTTTCCCCACTCATGCACTGATGCAATGTTCTTTTTTTCTCAAGATAACTTAATAGTACTTGAATTCACCCAGCATTATAAAGAAACTTCAGGCTCTTATGCCAAATTCATCTGTCCTTTACCTATAAGACTGTTGTTCTAGTAAATAAAGGACTTTGTGGTGGTATATCTGAGATGGACATGGTCATTTATGCCTTTCTGGTATTCTTCATGTCCTCCAAAACATCTTGAATTGATTTACTGTAATTATTATAATGAATAACAGGTCATGGAAAAGACAACCTAATATGTTTGGCCCAAACCGGGTACATCTACATGAGACATTTACTGAGGAGCTGCCTAATTCACTCCACAGTAAAGTCTCTGCGTCTACATGTGCAGCCCTGTTAGACTGCAGTAAATGAATAAACTCCACCGTAGGATAGTACTTGTAAATACAAATACTATGCTACTGCAGAGTTCTTTACCATGTAGCATGTATAGACACTGATGGGGCTGCTTGGGGCACAAGGGTGCTTCAGTGCAGGGGCAGCCTGCTGAGTAGCCTCATACTGAAGCACCCTTATGCCCTAGCCTGCCTGTCCACCTGCACCACACTGAGCTGAGTCGGAGCAGCCCCAGGCTGCTCCAACCCAGCTCAATGCAATGCAGTCCTGGGTGCATGTGCAAGTGGCATGACTGGGAGCAATAAATTCTGTTGCAATATGTGCCAGAATGTATTCCTTTGAATTCATTACACTGGTATATGTGCCCACCCTTAAGTATTTTAGGCCTTAAATACATACACAGCTGCTAATAATTAACTGTAGTTGAAGCAGTATAACTTCTTACTGTGGATGCAGTTACACCACAGGTGGGCAAAGTCCAGCCTGCGATGGACTCCATTTCCCAGCAGCCCCTGCCTGCATCGTTTTGTAGCAGAAAGCCCCCTTTCCTCTTGCCCACAGTTGCTCTCCCCTCCTTGGATATGTTTTTCCTCTTCTACCTTTTCTTCCTTCCTCTTTCTTTCACTTTAAGATAAGGAATTGTGTTTTAAAATTTGTATGTGTGCATTTTATATCTCTCCTTGTGTTTTGGTATTTTTATGTATTTGTGTGCCATGACATTACTTTTGTAGCTTATATTTTATACTCCTCACCTTTCAACTATAAATGTGTTTAGTAACAATGTTAACAAGGGCAGGAGTCAACCTGCCGCTTCCCTGTATCAGGCGGGCCCCTGAAAGAGTGAGTGAATCGGTGATTGAATGCATAACACAGTAGCAGACAGCAATTAACATCTAGGGAAACTGCAGATCAACCAACAGAAGAAATCAATAGAAGACAATGTAACAAATGGGAAATCTCTAAACATCACTGTTCAAGGGCTAGAAGCCCTGGTTTGAGTTAATCAATGCCGGGGACCAACTTTTGGGATGAATATCTCCAGATCGACCGCTCCCAGAGCCCTATTCAAAATTCATCAACGGACTCCCAAACCTGCACGTACATGCGGACGACCCCTGGGGCTGACAGATGCCATCCAGTAGCCACCGAGGGGGAAGTCTCACGAGGGTCAATGACCCCTGGATTGGGCAAACCTGAAAACTGGGGAGTCACCAAAGTCTGCCAAGGACAGATAAAAAGCAGTGAAAAGTGACCCTCAGCAGCGCCCTCTTGATCTCCAACTTGACCAGCACCCGACCTGTCCAGCCAGGACCAGCCGACGACCCCCTTCTGGAAGATAACACCACGCTGAAAGAAGCCTTGACGGCAGACTCCAGCACCTGTGGGATAGGTATACCTGACTCTTGTAGCTTGCTACTGTGTGGGTGTGCATGTGTGTGTGTGTGGGGGGGGGGACCAGCCCCAAGGTTTATGATTTAACTTCATTACAGTGTTTCAATCCACCTAATAAACCAGAATTTTAAGGATCCTGAGTTGGACATTTGTAGCCAACAGCTTCAGTCAGTTTCCCAGGAGGAATGGGGCCGTGACAACATGGGGCCAGGGTCTCCATGGAGAATGGCCCAAGTAGCACTCGCAGGGTGTGTGGCTGGGCGAGGTGCTGCTCAGGGCCAGGATTTTGCCATGGTGAAAGTGTGGGTTGGATCCACCATTTTATCCACCAATTAGTTACACCATTATAACCTATTCCCATATAAGGAAAGGAGTAATCTGGTTCTTGGTAAGCCACCTTTATGCTGGTACAGCATACACCACTTATGCATTCCTGATGCTTGCACTAGTGCCTAACTGCATAAAGCAATGCCAGTCTCAATTTGGTGCCTTTTTGCTTACATTGTAGTGAACTCGAGCTATTTGTATATCAGTTAAATAGACAAGCTGTTTAACTGCATAGCCTCTTGCAGCCCTGCTGTCTACTTTGTAATTTAATTGTTCTCTAGTGAACTTCTCCAGAAACAATGAAGGGAAACAACTGACAAAGGATACATTTAGAAGCCTTGAAAATAACAGGAGCTAGTAATTTTCACAACTCCCATCTCCTTTCATTTTCAAGGTTTGCACCAGTTACCTTTGAGGCTGCTAATGCCACCACTAGCAGCATTACTTTGCAGTTCGGATAAGTGCATAGTGTGGGTAAATGCCAAGTCTCTTTTTAGTCCTGCGCCTATGCACTTAAACAGAGTACACTGTATAATTGAATCAATACTGGAGCCTACACCAGTCATATCGTACAAATAGAAAGAAAAACACATCCCAAGCAGATGCCCTTATGCTAATATAAAAACAGTTTAGAGACATGGCCTTTTTGAATGGTGACCTGTCTTGAGCACTGTCTGCTAAACAGATCATATATTTTATGGAGAGCTATTTAACCTATCTAAGCGTCCTATTCTACCAGCATTAAGGTATCTTCCATAACATATATGTTTCTGGGTAAGATCTGAAAATCATCCATCTGGAATTAATTTCTTACTTGCTTGGCAGCAGAGTCATCTTATATTCTTTGCTTAGCAGTTTTCCATTTGGTCTTCATGGGTGAGACTGATGGAGTCAATTTTCTGATGAATAAAATGAGATTGCTTATCTGTAACTGGATCCTAAAATATATACCCCTTCTTCAGAAATATGCACTCAACTTCCTTTGGTCGTTTTAGGGTTTGTAAACCTCTGCATACAATAGCAGCATTTGGGACTCTTACCCCATGCTGCACTTCAGACTTAGATTTCTGTTTTAGGATGTCAATTCTACAAGGTGCTGACAGGACAGGCTGTAAGTAGCTTGCTGGTAAGGGCAAATAAATAGATTCATAGATTCATAGATGTTAGGGTCAGAAGGGACCTCAGTAGGTCATCAAGTCTGACCCCCTACCCTGGGCAGGAAAGAGCACCGGGGTCAGACGACCCCAACTAGGTTCTTGTCCAGTCTCCTCTTGAAGACCCCCAAGGTAGGGGAGAGCACCACCTCCCTTGGAAG
>NW_005842284.1:1070885-1081086 GCF_000455745.1 Alligator sinensis | reverse complement strand
TTCTTTTTGCCCAGGTGCAGCACTTTGCACTTGTCTTTGTTGAACTGCATCCTATTTCATTCTGCCCATTTTTCCAACCTGTCCAGATTCGCCTGGATCCATTCCCTACCCTCTGGTGTGTTAACTTTGCCCCATAATTTGGTATCATCTGTGAACTTGGACAGGGTGCTCTCCACGCCCTCATCCAAGTCACCGATGAAGACATTGAATAGCACAGGTCCAAGGACCGAGCCTTGTGGGACTCTACTGCGCACATCTTTCCAGGTCAGTATCAACCTGTCCACCACCATTCTCTGGATGCAACCCCTAAGACCCCTAAGCCAATTTGCCACCCACCTGACCATATAATCATCTACATCACAGCCTGTCAATTTATTTACGAGAACAGAATGAGATACTATATCGAAGGCCTTCTTAAAGTCTAGGTAGATTAAATCTACCTCAACTCCTGCATCTAAGCATTTTGTGACCTGGTCATAAAAAGAAACAAAGTTAGTCAGGCAGGAGCTATCTGCAATTAATCTGTGCTGATTTCCTTTCAGCCTTCTGGGGTCCCACAAATGTGATCCTTACTGATTTTTTCCAGAGTTTTCCCAAGGATAGAGGTGAGACTAACTGGCCTATAGTTTCCCGGATCTTCCCTCCTCCCCTTCTTGAAAATAGGGACCACATTGGCCCTTTTCCAGTCCTCTGGGACCTGACCGGAGCACCATGAGGCTCAAACAGCCGTACCAGCAGCTCTGCTATGACATTGGCCAATTCTTTCAGCACCCTTGAATGAAGTTCATTTGGGCCCACTGATCTGAACACATCCAGCCCCTCCACATACCCCTTCACTAAGTCTGCGCTAACAGTCGGTGGGCTGGTGTTCCTGAGTGTCTATTTATGATCCAATTGTGAGATTTGTCTTGGTCTGCGTCTAGGAATACAGATGCAAAGAACTCATTGAAGAGCTAAGCTTTGTCCCCTCTCTGTGTCACCAATTGCCCTAGTTTGTCCTGTAGGGGTCCTATGCTACCCTGCACCTTCCTTTTGCTCCCTATATACCTGAAGAAGGACTTTTTGTTGTCCTTAATTTTTGTCGCCAGCCTAAGTTCTAATCCTGCTGTGGCTTTCCTAACTGATTCCCTGCAAGTGCAAGCCAAGGAGGTATACTCCTCCTTGGTAGCTACCCGCTATTTCCACAGTCTGCATACCTCTTTCTTTGCCCTTAGATTTTCCTGGACTTCCCTGTTCAGCCAAGAGGACTTCTTGGCCCCTTTGCCCCCTTTTATGCGCAATGGGATTGTCTTCTTCTGTGTCCATAGGATCACTCCCTTGAGGAATGAGCACCCTTCCTGGACCCGCATTTTGCCAATGCTCCTGAGCTTTAACGCTTCACCAACTTATCTCCTAAGCACACTGAAGTTAGCCTTTCTGAAGTGTAGCACTTCAGCCCTGCTGGTTAGTTTACCCACCCTTGTCCTGATGTCTATTGGGCCCCTTAGTGCTTACCTGGGCTGATCCAGTGCATTGCTCATGGCTCGCTGATCCTAGGTTCTCCTTATCCTCCATTTCCCCATCCCCCGATGAACCTAGTTTAAAGCCCTTCGGAGGAGATCAGCCAACCTGTAAGAGAACAGACTCTTACCTTTAGAAGAGACCATCTTGTCCCAGGATGCCTCTCTCATGGAAATGCAGATCATGGTTGTAGAAGCCAAAACCTGCATGATGGCACCAACTCCAGAGCTGCAGTTTGACTTCCCTGTTGCAGGCGTCCTGACACTGACAGCAACCACCGACTGGAAGGATGGACAAGAAGACCACCTGTGCCCCCAACTTCCCAAGCCTGGTGCCTAGAAGCCCTGTAGTCACTCATGACATGGTCTGGATAACTCCTGGCTGCATCATTCATGCCCACATGGACGAGGACCATGGGATAGTAATCAGAGGGCCGGATGAGGTCAGAAGGTTGCTGCTTCCTTCTCTTCATTCACATAGTTAACCATGTCAAGCAGCCAAAAGCTGCCCATTACTAAACAGCTACAGAAATTCCTCCCTTCTAATTCTGCCACCCTAGGCAATTGCTTAGTTTGTCCATTGGACAAGCTGACCCTGAGTGCTAAGCAATTTAGCACAGGAATCACTGAGAAAAATTCGCTGGTCTACAGTGTGCAGAAGAAAACATTACAAGGGCTAAACAATCCCTCCTGGTTTTGTCCTAACTCTCAGTGGCCTGAGGGTACTCAGCAGCCCAAGACATTCTTAGATGTTAGGGAGAGCTCAGCATGTACAGGACTGGTCTGCATCTTGCAAATTCAAATCCTTACAGGCTGCTGGTCTGCACAGTGTGGATCTGTTGAGAATTCCTGTAATAGGTATGCAACCTTGTTTTATTAATAATTTAGCAGTATTCAGAACCTTCTGTTTCCTCCTCCGTACATCCCCAGCAATTTTCTTTCATCACAACTGTCACCAAAGTACTTTCAATCCTACAGCAATGGGAGAAAAGATAAAGACACATGTTATTACATGATGGCTGATCCTTTATCTTTGCTCAGGAGAATGGGCAGACCACCTGATGTATGGGTAGACCATTTCTGAGTTCTTTTTGTTCATGAAAGTAATTATTATAACATAAATCAGCCCGCGTGTCATAAGTAGTTTCTCCAAATCACAATTTCTCATTAAAATTCAGAGTCCCTTACAGACATGCAGAAAGATACTTTTCAAATGACTTTCCTGGTTGTCATTACATGTCAAACATCACAGTCAATAACACTTAAATGATATCACTGGAATATTCAACTTCATGATTTACTTCAGTTCATCTGATATTATTCTGATTCTAAAACATTAGGCACTGGGCACTGCTGGAGACAGAAGACCAAACTTGATGGGCCAGTGCCTTAATTTACTCTGGCAAATACAAACTCCCCATGAATAATCTGCTCTGGAGTTTAAGGTATTTTGGTATAACATGATGCAAAACATTATTTTACATACCTCTAGATTTCTTTTAAACTGTAATAAAACAACTCTTGAATAAGTCATAGCGTTTAAGTTGTTGGTAGAACAAATTAACATTTTAAATGTCTGCTGTAGAATAAGATTTTCCAAAAATAGTTTCCCCTCCCATAATATTCTTTTATAGTCTTAAAAGATCAAAGCAATGAGTGTTAAATTGTATCCATATTATTTCTATCCATGACTGTTTAGATTATTATTCATAGCATGTGTATATTTTTTTCTTGTCAGGTGGATGGCTTTGTTAAATGAAGGAATGGGAAGTTGTTTTTGGATACATTTTCCGTATTTAATTTTTAACTTTTTCTCCAATCTTTATAGCTTCAGTTCAGTTAATACTTATATTTTGAAAATTTCAGATACTTTCCCCTCCACTTATGCACAGTGTATAATATATTAGCTTCTTAGTATGCTAATTTATTGCCATAATCCATTTTACACCATTAATGAAGTGAAATAAAAGCATATAAATAAAAAATAAAGTGTAAATGCTTGTTCTGTGTATATTGGGTGAAAAAGGAAATAAGCCACCTGCTGTTATCACTTGATTTTCTATCTGAATGCAGGGTAGTACAGGTGCAAGTTCTGTTGCATGTAAGCTAAACAGGTGGTAGAGTGTGCTCTGTTTAAATTGCAGAGCTTTGCAACTCAAAAAAGACTTTGTACTTGTCCAAACTCTATACAAACATTCAATGTCTCTTAAGTACACAGTTCTTTCAGTGTTTTGGTATTAACAACATTGATACTAGGCATGTCTCCATGTGCACTTTAATGCACAGTAGACTATTTTACTGTGCATTAAAATGTCATGTAAAAAAGTGACATTACACTAATAGCAAAATAGTCTACTGTGCATTAAGTGTCACTAAAAAAGCATTCAAATGAGCTACTGCATACTAGTGCAGTCTAATGCATGTGAATTTAATACCTCACATTGGAAGTACTAAATTTAATGCACATTAGAAAAGGCGCGTTAATATACATGTAGATGCGTCCACTGACTAGCTCCCCTCATTGTCCAGGCTTCTAATAGTCACAGAATCATAGAGAAGTAGGTCTGAAAGGGTACTTCTCCACAGGTCATCTGGTCCAGCCTCCTGCCTGAGGCAGTATCATCCCCATCCAAAACCTTCCTATAGAAATCCATAATCTGAACTCTTCCTAAAACTACTGTCAATCTAGAAGTCAGGGTAGATTTGCACCTTAACCATTGTCTGAGCTGCTAACAGAAGCCTTGAAAATGAGGGAAGAGAACTCTGATGCTGACTAGCGACGGCCATAGAATCACAGAAAATGAGGTTTGGAAAGGACCTTAGGGGGCATGTCCTGACAAATACACACATGCAGTTTTTGGCACCTCAAGCCCATTTGAGGTGCTGCAAATTACATGTGGAGCACGTGCACCCATTCACTGCACTGTTAATTTGCAGCACAGGGGCTTTTTGTTGTTGGGGGTTTTTTGGACACTAGGAGATCCTGTATCAAAAAAACCCCACCACTAAAAAATGTGGCAGGGTGCATGTGGCAGCAGTGTGCACCACCAGAAACAGAGCCTGGCTGGCCAGAGCCACACCCTGGGTGCTGGTTAGGCTCTGAGCAGCTGGCTCAGTGCTGCTGCTACCCTGGGAGGCCCCTAGGATCCAGGTAAGGCTGCTGGGGCCAGCACAGGTGCTGGCTTCAGCCTCCCCTACCCTACCCACATCAATTTGCTGTGCACCAGAGCTTGCATGCAGGGACATGTCCAGGGACAAATAGCAGTGGCACAAATATGGGATATTTGCCCTGTGGGAAATGTGTGTAGTCTAACCTTCTGCTCATAGGCATAAGGGGGGCACAGGGGTGGTGCCCCCCCTGACAGCGAGCACTCCAGCTACTAGGGGGGCACAGAGAGAGTTTGTGCCCCCCATCAAATCAGCTCTGTCAGTGGAAGTCCCAGCACTTCTGCTGCTGCCGTGCTTGGTGACCAGCCACTGAGGGACCCCCCCCCCCCAAGTCATGCCCTGCTGGTGCCCCCCAGACTCGGGATGCACTAGTTGCCCATGCTCTTGCTCAAAGCAGGACCATCCCCAGCTATCTCATCTCAGCCATGCCTTTGTCTACCATAGGACTTTAAAACCTGTAAGTCAATGGTTTTCAAGCTGTGGTCCGGAGACCCTGAGGGTCTGCAAAAGATGACTCTGATCAAGCACAAGTATATGAATACCCACACTTACAATTCAAAGGGGTCCACACCCCCATTTGAAATTCTGTAGGGGTCCACAAATGAAAAAAAGGTTGAAAACCACTGCTTTAAATCATTCTCAAGGTTTCTATTGGTAGCTCTTTGACAGCTGCTCTTCCTTCCCTGTTTTTGGCACAGTTAACCACAAGTCCAAAGCAGACAAGGGGGCTGCAAGATGCTAGGCACATTTATGCCTTTAACCAACATGCAGAGAAGTGGAGTTTGCCATCAACCTCTAGGCAGCAAATGGGGACTGGTGCTGGGTTATGTGCTTAAGAGGCTTACGCATGTATCCGGTGCTCAGGAAAGTGAAGTAGGGCAGTGTCCATTACTGAGATGCTAATGATCCCAGAAACCTAGCATCAATTTACGATCATAGAATCATAGGATATGAGGGTTGGAAGGGACCTCAGGTGGTTATCTAGTCCAACCCCCTGCTCAGAGCAGGACCATCCCCAACTAGATCATTCCAGCCAGGGCTTTGTTGAGTTGGGCCTTAAACACCTCCAAGGATGGAGATTCGACAAGTTCTGTGGGTAACTGTCCCAGTGCTTCACCACACTCCTAGTTAGAGAGTTCTTTCTAATATCTAAACTTCCCTTGCTGCAAGTTGAGACCATTGTTCCTTGTTCTGTCATTTGCCACCACTGAGAACAGTTTGGCTCCATCCTCTTTTGACACCTCCCCACCCCCCGGCCGCCTTCAGGTAGTTGAAGGCTGCTATCAAATCCCCTCTCAGTCTTCTCTTCTGCAGACTAAATAAACCCAGTTCCCTCAGCCTCTCCTCAGATGTTATGATATTAAAGGTTGTGAGAGACTTCCTTAGGCTTTGACTGGCCCAACTATGTAGTTGGAATCAAGTTAGACAAGCTTTCCAGTGTAAGAAATCATCAGGAGAGACCTCACATCTTGCATCCTTTCTGGACCATCAGGGCTACAGCATCACTCCTGTACTCCTGATAGGAAACACTGACGTGTTCATGGCTTTAGGAGGACAAGGGGTTACTGAGTGGATAACGACCCACACTTTCGTGCAGGGGACTTGTTTGGGTGGGATGGGCTACACCTCTCTCCTAAAGGCAAGCGTGTCTTCTCTTCCAGGTTGGCTGATCTCATATGGCACACTTTAAACTAGCTTCGCCGAGGGATGGGGCCACAGGAAGACATGAGGACACCTCCCAACCAAGACAGGTGACATACACATGGAGTACCCAGGTAAGCAGCAGGGGTCCAGATAGACCTGAGAATCGGGGGGGTGGCATACGCACAAATTCAAGGCCTTAAATGCCTCTATACCAATGCTCGTAGTATGGGGAATAAGCAGGAGGAACTCGCCCTCTGGATAGCTAGTTCAAACCTGGACATAGTAGGGCTCACAGAAACCTGGTGGGATTCATCCCATGACTGGGTGGTCAACATTAAGGGCTATAGGCTATACAGGCAGGATAGAACAGGGAGGAAAGGCGGGGGTGTGGTGCTCTACATCAAAGAGCAATACACATCCTCAACCAGCAGGATGGGGTCAGAGGAGGGGCAGGCTGAAGTGCTCTGGGTCAGGATACAGGGGGGTCGTGGGGAAAGGGACTTAACAATGGGGGTCTACTACAGACCTCCCAACCAAGGGGAAGAGCTGGACTGTGAATTTTTGGGTCAGCTTGCGGAGGCACTTAAGGCAAAGGATGTAGCCCGCCTGAACCTGGTCCTAGCCACAGGTGACAACTTGGTGAGGGGACTCCAGGTCCTTGACCACCTGGGCGAAAGCGATCATCACTTGCTGGAATTCACCATTCAGCGCAAGGTGTCAAGGGCCTGCAGCAAGGCAGTAGCCTTAGACTTTAGGAGGCCCAATTTCAGTGAGCTGAGGCAATTAGTGGGGGAGGCACTAGGGTCCTGGAGAGTAAGGGAACTGGGTGCCCAAGATAAGTGGTCATTCCTTAAGGAGACGATACTCAGAGCCCAAAGGGAGACAATCCCAACAAGAAGCAAAGGGGGCAAGAGTGCCCAAAAGCCCCCCTGGCTCACCAAGGGCATTCGTGAATGCCTGATTGCCAAAAAGGAGGCGTACAGCTACTGGAAGGGAGGGGCTGTCACCAAAGAGGAGTATACCTTCACCGCTCGGGTCTGTAGAGGGGCTGTTAGGAAAGCTAAGGCAGATACGGAACTAGAGCTAGCATCAAGGATGAAAGATAACAAAAAGTCCTTTTTTAAATACATAGGGAGAATGAAGAAGGCCCGGGTAATGTGGGGCCTCTGCAGGATATGCTTGGAAATCTGGTGGTCACACCAGAGGAGAAAGCAGACCTCTTTAACAATTTCTTCGCCTCTGTTTTCTTGTGGAGAGATCAGGACTCCCCTACCGAGATTCAGGATGAACTCGGGAGAAACTCCGCAAAGCCTAGGGTCAGGGAGGACCAGGTTAGAGAACTTCTGGAGGGGCTGGATGTGTTTAAATCAGCAGGTTCAGATGCTCTCCACCCCAGGGTGTTGAGGGAATTGTCAGGGGTTATCGCAGGGCCTCTGGCATGGCTTTATGAGCCCTTGTGGTGTCCTGGCCAGGTGCTGGATGACTGGAAGAGGGCCAATGTGGTCCCCATCTTTAAAAAAGGGAAGAGGGAGGACCTGGGCAACTGTAGGCCCATTAGTCTTACTTCAATCCTGGGGAAGCTCTTTGAGAAGATTATCAAGGAGCACATCTGTGATGGGCCAGCAGCGGGGATGATGCTCAAGGACAACCAGCATGGTTTCATTGGGTGCAGGTCCTGTCAGACCAACCTGATTGCCTTCTACGATCAGGTCACAAAATCACTAGACGCAGGTGTCGCGGTGGATGTAGTCTTCCTGGACTTCAGGAAGGCCCTTGACACCGTCTCCCAAACCATTCTCATTAAAAAGCTAGGTGACTGTGGCACTGACACAGTCAGATGGATTGCAAATTGGCTGAGGGGTCATACTCAGAGAATGGTGGTGGATGGGTCATTTTCAAGCTGGAGGGAAGCGGGCAGTGGAGTCCCCCAGGGCTCGGTCTTTGGGCCCGCACTGTTCAATTTCTTTATTAGCGACTTGGACGACAGGGTGAAGAGCAGCCTGTTTAAATTCGCAGATGACACCAAGATTGGGGGTGAAGTGAGCATGCTAGAAGGGAAGGACAGGTTACAGGGGTGGGCAAATGAAAATAGGATGGGATTCAATACTGACAAGTGCAGAGTGCTGCACTTGGGCAGCAGGAACCAGCAGCATACCTATAAGCTGGGGAACTCCCTTCTCAAAAGCATGGTGGCAGAAAGAGATCTTGGAGTCATTCTTGACTCCCAGATGAACATGGGCCGACAATGCAAGAACATGGCCAGTAGGGCTAACCGTACCTTGTCCTGCATCCACAGATACATCATAAGCAGGGCCACGGAAGTGATCCTCCCCCTCTATGCAACACTGGTCAGGCCACAGTTGGAGTACTGCGTCGAGTTCTGGGCACTGCACTTCAGGAGGGATGTGGACAGCATTGTGAGGGTCCAGAGGAGGGCCACTCGCATGATCCGGGGACAGCAAGGCAAACCCTATGAGGAGAGGCTACGGGACCTTAACCTGTTCAGCCTTCACAAGAGAAGGTTCAAGGGGGGACCTGGTGGCTGTCTATACTCTTACTAGGGGGGGCCAGCAGGGATTGGGAGAGACCTTGTTCCCCTGAGCACCTCCCAGAGTAACAAGGAATAATGGCCATAAGTTGCTAGAGAGTAGGTTTAGACTAGACATTAGAAGGTGCTACTTCACAGTTAGGGCGGCTAGGATCTGGAACCAACTTCCAAGGGAAGTGGTGCTCGCTTCTACCCTGGGGGTCTTTAAGAGGGGGCTCGACGTTTACCTGGCTGGGGTCATTTGAGCCCAGTTTTCTCCCCTGCCCATGACAGGGGGTTGTACTAGAAGATCTACAAGGTCCCTTCTGACCCTACATCTATGAATCTATGAGTTGCGCTTCAACACAGGCACGTGGTCTGATCAGTGCCCGATGGGATGTGGGAGACATCCCCTGCTCCACCGAGGAGCAAGGAAAGGGGGCTTGAGTGGGAAGGAGCTGGTGCCTGGACACCAGGGATGGAAATTACACGTGAACTGGTATGACTGGAAACTGGTTCAAATGTCTAACACAACAGAAGTTCAGCGAACATAAACCGATTTCAAAATGACTGAACCAGTTTAAGATAAACCTAGTATCAGACTTGACTGATTTAGGTTAAATGGGTTTATTGAACTCCTGTCCCTGACCCCTTTCAAATTCAAGGTGTCTGCTCCAACTGAGCAAGGAGGTAAGCCCTACCACCCCAGGCTTCTGGCCTGGGCCACTGCAGGCATGTGGCTGTATGAATGCCGTTTGCCCCCGGAGGCTGCGGGAACATGGCGAGCTCCCACAGGCTGTGGTGGTGGCGGTGGTGGTGGGGGTGCAGCAGTGGCAAGTGGGGAGCTCCCACAGGCGGCTGCAGCGGTGTCAGTGGCAGGGACAGGGTGAGGGCTGACCAGTGGCTGGTGACCCCACACAGATGCTGCCGGCAATTGGGGACCGCCCGCAGATGCTGCTGGTGGTGTTGGGGCGAGGGGAGAGGGTGGCGGGTGCACCCCCTAGGCGTCGCCAATGTGTGAGCTGCCGGAATCAAAAGTGAACGTCTGCTCACTTGCTTGTCGCATCAGTCTAGGCAGCTTACAGGAAGCCTGAACCTGGGTTTTTGGCTGTTGGCAGCCAGCCATGACTCGGCCGCCAGGTCCCTCCCTGGAGGGTGCTCTGGGTGGCTCCGCTCCCCTTGCCCGCAGGGTGACCCCAGGGGGCGGGTTGTAGCCGCAGCGCCCCGGCTTGCAAGCAGCGGTGTGGGGCGAAGCGACCATCGCCAGAGGAGGCGGTGGGAGAAAAGGCGGCCCTGCCGTGTCCGCTGCCCGGGGGGGCATGCAGCGGGCAGGGCAGGGAGCGGGGCACAGGTGCGGGCAGGG
>NW_005842284.1:1045130-1069948 GCF_000455745.1 Alligator sinensis | reverse complement strand
CCCACCCCCATGGTCTCCCCCCTTCCTCCCTTGTCACCCCACACTTAAAAACAAACAAACAAACAAACAAACAAACACCTCCCCTCCAAATCAGTCCGAGGCGCTGTGCCAGCAGCCTCGTGCCAGCAAGGGTTCAGTGCAAGTCTCAGATGCGCCCAACTTGAGTCAGGGAAGGTGAGACGTGAGAGACGTTTGTGGGGCAGCAGGTGTGGGAAGGAGAGGGAGAAGAAGCGTGTTGCGGCGGCCGGGCAGGGAGAGTTTCTGTGGTGTCACAGCAGTCTCTCTGCGTGCCAGGGAGAACTTTTCTGCACCTCGCTGAGTGCAGGAGGAACCAGGCTGGGAGAAGGGGACTGGCAGGCAATTCAGTGTTTCAGTGGCTGGGGGGATTGGGGTGCTGAGGGAGAGAGACACGTTTTCAGTTTGTTAGAGGAGGCGAGTAATGCTGTGTGACTTCTAACGGGGCTGTCTAATCATTTAATGTATGTAAAACACATGCCAAGGAAGTCACCTGAATACCTGAAGAACAGATTTCTTTTTCTGGCTGGTTTAGATAAGTGATTGGGTTCAATAGAAAGGTGTTACTTTATCAGCCTTGTGCAACTTCTTCTCCAGAATCAATAGGCTATGAACACTTTCCATCTCTGTAAATGTATTAAACAGTCAGTCTTCCTGATAGACAATCTGGTTCAGTGGGTCACTTTCAGGGAGCAGATTGCATCCCGCTTGTTCATTCGGGGCTAAATGTTTGATTGGGGCATTCTGATGATGGGGTTGAATTTTCCCCTCCCTGGTGGCTAGAGTTGTCTATCCCTTGGACAGATTTCTGTTGTTATCCCATATCTCTGAAATGTTGTCATTTAGTTCATTAATCTCAGCTCCCTAGGGAACAAATAATTTGCTGCCTCTGTGAAGGTAAGGTGAAGTTTAACAACGCCTTATGTAAGCACTTTTGGAGAGAGTCTGAGCTCTTGCTATGTGCTTATAAAACTATCTAATCTGGTTTGTCAGAAAGCAGGCAAGTTCCTATCCTGGTGTAGCATTAGACCAAGTGATCAGCTTTTAGTTAGGCATTTCACCTGAGCACAGTGTCTTCCTGTTTTCCATCTTGAAGGCGGGTTATTGCCAGAAAGCAAATAGAGCTGCCTTCTTTTTCAGTCACGCATTGTCTGTTACACTGGAAATGAACTAATTAACTTGAAAAGGCATCTGAACCGTTGTCACAAGCTTTCTGTACGGATCTCACCTTTTTGCTTGTAGAACTTGGATGACATAACATCTGTTTAAAATTGCTAAAGGAATGTAGGTTGGTAGAGCTAAATGCTGTTGCTTGTCAGTCTGAGAGGTTGTGGACCTTAGATTAGAAATACCATACCAGTAAGGTCCAATATTTCGAAATATTTCCTCTGGATTACTACCCTGATAAAGAGGGAGGATCAGGCCGAAACACAAATGGAAATAACCTAGCAAATTCAAATCAGACTTAGCAGCTGCCAACAGGTCGGCACTTTTTTATTTAATGAAATCCTTGGGATACAGATTTAATTTTCTTTGTACAACATTCACTGTTTCTCTTGCCTATAAACAGAATCTGCAGGAAATTAGATAAAGGGATTGAAAGGCCGCATAGTTGCACTGCAGTTTCTGTAAGTGCCTGTGTCCTCTGCTAAAAAAGCTAGTTTTCTTTCTTCATACAGAAAGACAGCTTAGTGAATTGCTACATATATTCCTCAACCTCGTACTGCAACAGTACACTAGGGGGACTAGATTTTTTTTCCACCTTTTTCCAGTGATAGAAGCACACAGATTAGTCTAATAGAAATTATGACATATAAGGACTCCCAGCTCTATCTTGCTAAGACCAGTAGTGGCATTTTCTTGCATATAAAAGCAAAATCAGCCTGGGTAAATGTGAGAGAGTTCAGAGTGGAAACTCCTTTTTTCTTTCTTTTTTTTTTTTTTAAAGCCAAACCCCATCTGAGAAATACTGATTTCTGCTCCGAATGAAAATAGGCTATCAAAGGGTAGTTTATAAAGAACTCTGCTGTAGTCTTTTAAAATACAAAAGGAAGTAAAAAAATTCTCTGTGGGACAGACCTCTCTGTGAACCTGACTTCTGGAAACTGAAAAATGCAGACAAGTAAATCCAAGTTCAAAACTGTCAGGATCTGAAATCTTTACTGCTCAGGTGCTCTGTGACTGGCAATCCTAGATTGGAAAGCCTGTGGTCAGCACGGCTGCAAGTCGTGTAGAAGCCGCAGTGGCTGCATAGTCACTGGTGGGTAATTTGATAATGTGTGTGTGTGTGTGTGTGTGTGTGTGTGTATATGTAGGTGTAGTTTTCTTCTCTGTTTCAAGTCACTGTTGTGGTAGCTGGTTTGCTTGCCTTCCATTTACCTCCTCTAGCTACATTTAATTCCCAGAGTCTGCTTTATTTTGCATGGTGCATCTCTGTTGATGTAGTGCATTAGTAGCCAAAAACACTTTCTGATTTATAGAAGAAGAAGCATAATGTGCAGATGTTTTGGTGCTAATGTGTGGTTAGAGATATAAAAACAATTGGCTGAAAAATAGTGGAGAAGAGTGTAGCTCGCAGCTTTTCTCTCTGGATAAAATAGATTGGATTTTTGCAAAAGGACAATGGTTCTTTTGGGTCTGGAGAAATTTGCCTTGAGATTTCTGGAAAAGGAAAATTAGCAATGTGGTTTTAAATATTACTATGTCAGATGCTAGCTATTGACTTACCTGGAATTCAAACTTGCTCCCTGATAAATCTCAGTGTAGTACAGTGCTGAATAAACACATGCCTTTAGGCAGGTTAAGGCAACCTGTTAGTCTCCTAGCATCAGTGCAAGTCTCTATTGGGTTAGGTAGTATTCATGTCAGAGGTTGTTTTGAAGAAGGGGATTCTGTAGCTTATACATATGTACATTTATATTGTTGAGCTAAAAGATTTCTAAAATGAGGTACAGTGCTTGGCAGTTACACATGAGACTGGCTTACTGAGACGAGTAGTCCTGTTGCCTTCAGCAGAAACTGTGATGTGATGTTTTGCAGAAGCAATTCTGTTAAAGGTTCCTGAAGTCTCAGCGTGCCTGCCTGCCTTTCTGTACTTCTGCACATGGTCTTTTCCTTAAGATCTGCTCCTTTTTTGTCTGGTGTCTATAAGGCTGATGCCTAATGAGGGGTGAAATTCATAACCTGATTGCAAAGCTTTTGCAACATATGCTGACCTGGATCCACATTAAAACTCCAGTTGATGTCAGTGGGACTGGTGTACATGAATCAAGAGAAGCACATGACCCTTTTCCCCTCTGTATCCAGACAGCTAAGTTTATATGTAAACCTATATACCAATGATCCACCAACAATTGTGTTTGGGGACAGCTTTGTTATTTGCTTTACAATTACATTTTGTTTTGTTTTAACAAAGAAAAGATTGTGGTACATGTTGTGAGTGTTCTGGAAGCAACGTTTACCTTTCTTCCAAACTGTAAATGCAGACATTATTATGGCATAGATAGTGTTTTGTTGAGAGAGAGGAAGAATCACTAACGCAACATCAAGGATTTTTGTTCTTTATAACTTTGCCTCTGCAAAACAGTAAGGAGTGTGCATTCCTCACACTCTACATCCCACTCAATATAAATATTCTGCTATTTCTAACTTTCCTCAGCTGTTGCAGAATCTACCATCATCACCACTGACTTCCTTTAGCGAGTGTTCACTGACGCAACAAAACAAAACACAATAGATTGTGGATACTTAAAATAAGTTGGAAAGTCACTTAATCTCCTTTTTTTCCTTTTCTTTTTTTTTTTTTCTTTTTTGATGGCTCTGTTTGGCTTTTGGCCTCTTCATTGTCATGCATCCTGTTGAGAAGAGCTCTGCCTTAAAAAGGAGTGTGCTTTCAAGGCTGAGCCACCTATAAAAAGCAGTTTATAGGAGGCCCTAGTGCTCAAAAATCAGGAGAACTTAGTTGAGAGGGAGTCTCTCAGCCTGTATTATTCAGCTCCAAAGTTGGTGCTAGAGCTGGGATCCTTATATAAAAGCCAGCCTCATTGGAAGTTGGAACAACTTGCTAAAAAATTTGGCATAGCAGGGTCTCACCCAATCGATATTTACAATCTTTAGTTTTACAAATCAAACCAAATCTGGTTGCAGCATTGTCAAACATTATAGCCATTGCCCCTTTTCAGGATATGGCTCCTACATTAGGGGCTAAGTCTGTTAAGAGGCTGATTAGCAAGTTGGAGAGTCAGAAAAGAACTGGCCAGGTCTGAGTCAAAATTATGGTGAAAAGTCAAATCTCCTCCCTCTATATCTTTGATTTGCAACCAGGGTTGCAAGATCCTTCCAAGGATGCTTTGGGGTACTACTCAATGTTAGCACTGTTAGGTGTGGAAACATCACTCATAAGATAAAACCAGAGATTTCAAATAGAAATCCATAGTGTTAAAAACATTCTGACCTGTTGTGGTCTTTCTGAGTTCTTTGCAACAGAGAAATTTCTCTATTATTTTTTTGTAGTGAAAAAAATGAGGGAAAAATAAAGAGCTGGCATTTTCCAAGGGGTGAAATTCCATTTTCAAATGGAATTAGTAGTGCTTTGAATCTAGAAATGTTGAGAACCACTGCTTTAGATACTGGGGAGAGAGGAGATTGGTTTCCCTTCTAGGGCTGCGCCTAGACGAGCATGGGTGTGCGGTATGTGACGCCACACACCACAAATGCAGGCATTCCCTGCGTGGCCAGTTTGCAGCATGCGGGGAGGTGGGGGGGGAGAGTTTCTTGATCCCGGGAGATTCCAGGGTCAAAAACACACACACCAAAATAAGCGGGGCAGCACATGTGATGGCAGCACGTGTCGCCTAAAACGAGCCTGGCTGGCCAGAGCCATGCTCTGTCTGCCTGCCAGGCTCCCTGCTGCAAGAGCGCTGCAGCTGTAGCTTCCTGAGGCCCCCAGGTCCCCAGGTAAGTCTGCTGGGGCCAGCACAGTTGCTGGCCCCAGCCTCCTCTGTCCCACCTGGGGTAACCTGCTGCGCGCCACAGCATGCATGGCACAGGCATTCCCCAGGGACAAGTAGCAGCTGCACATACTTATTCCTGGGGAAACGCATGTTCCTTCTCCTCTGAACACGGCCTAGGGTGTCATCATCACAAACTGAGGAGTTCCATCATCAGAGTCCATCTGAGTTGGTGGATGTTTGATAAACCAGAAGCTCTCTATGGCCAGATTCTAGCTGTTGGATGGGAAGAGGAACACTTTCTCACACTTTCAACCTTCTAAGCTAAGGGTAAGAACAGACACCTGATTGTCCTTGGTTTTGACTCCCATTAAAACAGGTAGGGGTCATTTGTTTACACTGGCAGCTTAAACGACAATTAAGCTGCATGTGAGCTGCTGTTATTGGGGCCAAAGTGTTATTTTGGGTACTTAGGCAGACAAGGTTCCTTGGGTGAATTTGATATCTTTTATTAGACCAACCCAAATAGTTGGAGAATAGTTATTAAGCAAGCTTTCGAGTTCAAAAACCCTTCATCAGGCTAGGTACTTATCTTGCAACCGTAAGATCCCAGGAGGCTTTGTCCCAGGAGAAATCCAAAGTCTCTTTTTAGCCTGAGGCGAGCTGTGCCATTTTGTACTTCTCCGTTCTGCAATCTTGGTTACTGCAAATAGGGATGAGAAAGGGAGTGATTGTACCCCTGCATGAGCCTTATCTTTGATTGGGTGCAGGGTTTTATGCTGTCTGTTGTACCCCAGCCCCCAGCCTCTGTTTATCACTTGTCTATGATTAGCTCCTGTCCTTCCCCCCTATTCCTGCTTGTCATTTTTTTAAATTGAACAAGACAGAAAACTGATCAGTTGCAGACACTGGGTTTGTTTTACTGTACTGCTGCTCAGCTGTGATACTGACAAAAATCCTACCTATTTCCCTCTGCTAATGTTAGTACTGCTGCTTGTGGCTCCTCCTGACACCAGAGCCATAGACTTGCCAATGACAGTACTGCATCAGTCTGCCCTGAGCAGTTACAGGTACTGGAACCTTTTCTGTTTGTGCTGTACTGCATTGTTTTTAATGAAAGTAGATACTAAAGCATCCCTACCATCATGGAAATTTTTATTATTCTCCTTTGGCTAAAGGTTTTTACCAACTGTTGCTCTTGGTTGCAATTTTCAGTAGTTCCTATAATACCTATTTTAGAATTGTACGTTTGTGGGGAAATATGCATGCTACAATGATATGAGTTTCATAACTATCAAGTTCTACACACTGTGAAGCAAGTGAAAAGTTAAGAATGATATTGGTTAGGAAGGGAAAGTGTTGTTGAGTATTGTTTTATTTAATCAATATTGTGAAAACTGAGAGTATTTTGGAGAAGGGTGTGGGGAAATGGAAATTTTTAGGAGTAATTACGTTAGTAAGGTTTTTTTTCTGAGCCTTTTCATTTGTGAAACCCCTGTCACTGAAGTAGTTAGTTTAAATGTCATGCACTTTATAGGCAGGGAAGGCTCTCTGGGTAGATGTGATATCTTTTATTAGACCAACTAAAATGTTTAAAGAAAGTTATTTGCAAGCTTTTGGGCACAAACACCTTTATGCAGGTATTGGGGGGGAGGGGAGAAGGGTGTTTGAGCCCCAAAGCTTGCAAAGAACATTTTCCCAACTATTTAGTTGGTCTAATAAAATATATCATATCTACCTAAAGAACCTTGTCTGCCTGTGTCCTTAGACCAACACGGCTACAACAAACAACCGTATACTTTATAGAGTTCTTTAATGGTAGAAACCATCAGGCTGTAATTTAAGTCTCCAAATGAAAACTTTATTATGAATTTAAAAGGGAAGATGTAGTGAGTATATCAAGCTTCCTGTTAGGTGTGCTAGGAAACAATAAGTAAGTTGTGGAGCTGTCTAGAGGCCTAGAGAGGAATACGAATGCAGTCAGTGATGAATGGTGGGTAGCATGAAAACTCATGGGATGGTGACAGGTGCAGGTGCTGTTGGGGATGGTTAGGGAGAGGTTTGTTTTTTTAGATTCTAGAAATTTCTGAAGGTAGTCAGACCCTCTCTGTACCATAGCTCTATAAATAGATAGCTGGGTTCATTATTTTTTCAGTCATCACAGTACTGAATTCCCCTGATAGTTTCCTTTTCATTCTATCTTTAGTTAAGTGCTGCTAATCAATACTGCAAATGGAAGATTAATGTTTTGAAATTACCAGACATCAGTGTATGAATTTGTCTGACTCAACATTTCTCAAGTTGAAGATAGTGGAAGGAAGCAAGCCATTGGATGGATGAAAGGAATGAAAAGTGATAATTCTAGTGTTGCCAGCTACCACAATACTTACTCATTTTTTTTCTTTAAAAGCCCTAACTTCTGAAGTCATTTCATTATTTGAGAATTTCAACTTCCATCTTAAGGTTTTCAGCCCTCAAAGTTACAGAAAACAGGTTTAAATACAAATCCTTTAGGCCCAGTAACCAGAAAACAAACCCTACGTTGACCATTATTAATTAAGATTTTTTTTTTCTTAACACGAACCTTTAAATACTTGTGGATTAGCAGAACTGCCATTCTTGTAAAGTAAAATGTTGACTTTTTAAAGAAAGAATAAAGAGAAGATTCATTTTTGTTGCAAAAACTGCTGATCTGTCTCTTTGGGTGCTTCAGGAATAAATGTGTCATTGACTGGGACCCTTTTTTATTGAAGCGGAAGATCAGAACATTGACAAGTTTAAGGATCCTGCAACGGAGAGAACCTTGCTGTTATCATTGAAATATTATAATTTAAGTGCTTTGACCAAAACTTACAACAGCTTTTCAACATCAGCTTCATTCAGGAGCAGTTTCTGTTCATCTTCAACAACCCTTCCAATGTGACAGAGATCAATCAGTGATTATGCCATAAAAACAACTGCAAGGCAAAGACTTGAACTTGATAAGAAAGTTGCAACCTTTTATACTGACATCACCTTCCATGTAGCACAAAATGATCAATTTAAAGAAATGACTGAAGCAGTTAGCCTTGAATGCATTTCCTTAGAAAGTTTTAAACTTGCAGGTTACTAGATATTACAAATGAAGAAAAAGAAGAAATTTAAAAAGCAGAACTAAAAGAATCAGTACTGATGTTAAGTGGAAAATGTTGGGTGAATGTAAGAAGTGACTTGATAATGACTACAAGAATCCATACAGGAAAAAAAATTCTTTCCTACTTAATGGTATTGGTTATATACCAAGTTGCTGAAGATACAGTCCCGGAGTGAAGGGAAGAAACTATAATAATTCTGTCTTTTTGTCATTTGCTTAGACAGCAAAAACAAAGGTAATAACTATATTTGAAAAATTCTTCTATACACGTCTGAATTTTTTGGCCATTCACATAAGAAAGAAGTAACATTTAACACAGTCCAAAATCAAGTTGTTTTTTTTTTAAACACTTTTCATAATCACTGACAGCTCAGGATTGTAGGGGACATGGACAGGACAGTAATAATAATCACCATCCCTCCTCAGCAGTCTTTGGGTTGGTCTGCCAATTGATTGATTCACTTGTAGTTGAAATGGTGTTGGAATTCGATGGATAAAGCAAAATCTGTTTCTGCATTTTTGGATTGTGGATCCAGATTTCTATCCCACATCCTTTTCTGGAGGAGGTTTTGTTTCAGTGCAACATTTCCTTTTTTTCCATGGAAGTTAACACTTAAGTGTAAGTGCATAAAACGGTTTGAAGTGTTGAAGGTATATTTTTCTACAGGATTGGGGTCTTAATTTTGCATATATTTAATTTAGATTATGGGCTAGTTAAGTACGGGAATGAATTACTTGGATAAATTGTGGACTCTATTGCTGGAAGCTTTTAGAGTTTAGACAAACACTTGGGTGTAGCTTAGATAAGGATGGTTCTGTCTTGAGACAGGATGTTGAAATGCATGATTTTTCTGAGATCCTTTATAGTCTTACTTTTCTATAAAATAAATCCATTAATTAATAAAAAGAACAGGGGAATTTGAAGGGAAGGCAGCTTTGGTGCATGTATGTGGCTTTTTCGTTTTTCTTAAGATGATGGGCACAAACACCATTATGTTGCTAATGCTTGAGGAACTGAAGTTGATTGTAACATCCTTATGCAAAATGAGGTATCTTAATAACTGTTGTTGTAAAAGAACTGGGTATTCATGGTTTTCCATCCACTCATCTGAAAGTGCTTTACTATGGAAGAAAGCATATCCCCATTTTACAGATGGGAAAACTGAGGAACAGGGAGATCAGATGATTTGTGCAAAGTTGCCCAGCAGGTGTGTGGCATCTGGGAACAGGTTCCAAGTCTCCTGAGCCTTAGTACAGTGCCTGAATCAGTAGGCAACTGCCTCTTTTAGGCAAGTATTGTTGCTTACTAGGTTTGTTAGGAAAATAAAAAAATGGGGTCCTTCCCAGGTTGAGGCCTCTATTGGCTTCTGAGAAAAAAATTATTAAAAAACAGTGCAAAAAATGAGCCAACAATACCAGGGATTGAAAATACCTATAAAGTATGCATTTTACATTGCTTTAAAGCTATAAAATTGCCAAAGGAAGAAACCAGTGTTTTCACCTTTTAAAATATTTTACTTCCTTTCAATATTTAAAGAAGTGCTTGAAGGAGAAAACAAATATTTCTTTGGTCTTCTTAAAGGTGTAACTTAAAATTGTTCTTCAAAATATTCAGTCTATCCATTGCCAGGTGACTTTGTCAAGAAACTGAAGAGCTGAGTTGGCACAGACAACTAATAGCTGGCATGCAGTTACAGCAGAAGTTCCCATAAGTGAAAATTAGGGATGTGTGTGTGCACTGAATCCTTAACTCTTCTGTAACCGGGGTGAAAAATGGTTCCAAGCAGGAGTTTTTACAGTATCATTTTATGCCAGCTTTGCAGGACTTGTGAGAGATGCAGAGCAGTGGAGAACAAATCTCATAAGTGTCCCTTACTTCTGCGGGTATTCTATTTTTTCTGTCCCGAGACACCCTGTGTTCCACATAAGTTTTGGTATCCCCCCACCTTATAGAAAGCTTATTTACAAGAAGTGTAAAACCCTGGCATTGTGGAATCAATTCCACAACACTTAGGGCACTTCTACACGCCCTCTGAGGATAAGGGGGCGGGACAGTGCTTTAATTAGAGTGGCTCCAAGAGCTGCTCTAATTAAAGCGCTCCAGTGTCTCATGTATCAGCATCCCTGCACTTCAAAATTGCAGCGGAGGTGTTTGAACTAAAGCTCATTCAATAACCTTTAGTGAAAGTGCTCCCGCCACCATTTTGAAGCAGGGGTACACTGATTCATGAGATATGGGAGGCTGCTGGAGCGTGGTAATTACCACTTTCCAGTCTGCTCCAACGTGCTGTAATTACAGCTCATCAAAGCAGCCTCCATGCTCATTTATCCTTAAGTTTTTTAATTTGTGTAACTTTGTGTGTATTTTGTATAACCATGTTTGGTCCTTGGCATAGTTTTCTATCCAAGTATTTCAAACTAAAAGGTGATGTGTCAAAAAGCGTAATGCAGTTTGGGGAAACATCTTGATTTCTCTGGGTGAAACGCAATGGAGTTGCAAAAGCTCTGGTAGGGAGGGAGTGGTGGTTGCTGTTAGTGTTTCAGCATTCATTTTACAGAAGTGACTAGAGGCTCCAGGTGGGTTAAAGGTCCCATGTGCTGGACATGGTATATAAATGCACAGGCTATGCCTATTTTAAGGACGTTCTATTGATGTAGAAATGCTGGAATATTATACTATAGTAGCAAACGGTTCCAAATGTGGATGCAGCTGGAATGGCAAAGCTGTACTTTGTATCAATACAGGGAAACCTTCCACAATGGTGGCATAAACTGGAGTAGAAGAAGCATGTATTTGGTTAGAAATATGTCAGTATTGGTGAGTTCTTGGTGATGGAGCTGTCAGTCAGGATCATACCATATTGTACTCTGGAATACTGGGGGATCACGCCTATCAACCTAGCTGTCAGAAGAAATAGGGTGGGCATGACCACAGTGAGAAACTATTGCAGTCCAGAAGAACTAACAATATGACGAGGTGGGAACATGTTGAAGTGACTCAAATATGTCCCTTTCTGTTACTGTTTGTATTTTACCTTATTTTATTTTCAATTATGATTGTATGGTAGCTAGATACATGACTTGTATTAGTAAGATCATAACTTCTATTTAGTGGTGGATTTGTTGTTTGTGTTTGATTAGTAGTGAAAACCATGGTCCTACCTTGTGAATCTGGTGTTGAGATGGATAGCAAAACACTAGCAGATTGTTTTGCACATTTTGGACTTGCATAATGTTCTAGGTGCTGGTTAGGTTTGTTTTAATCCTGACTTTGATTCAATTGCATTTTATACTTTGCTTGGGAAATGTCAAAATGGAATTTGAAGGTAGTTAGAATATAAGATGACCTCTTTGGACCACGCTATTAGAATTTTTTTTTTTCGCAGGATGAAGATAGATCCCACTGCATCTGTTGTACACTGGTAATTTATGAAGGTGAAATGAATCTAACATGGCAGGCACTGAGTCAGTCATCTCAAATCCAGTCTCCCTTGTGTTTTCTTGTCTGTTTCTGTCACCTGTACTCCCCATAAGTATCTAAGTTCATCATATAGCTTTCTGATTGCCGAAGACTGGATCAATTACATCTGTTTTGAATCAGGGTTGCAAGCATTGCTTTCTGGTTTACAGCATTTTACTATCAACAGTAAAGCAGAGTCACTGGAAAAATTTAAGCTGTGGGCTGATTGTTAGTAGTCTGGCAAGGCAGCGGGAATGTTGGCTGGAAGAGGAAGCTGGTTATGATGATGTTTACTACTTCAGTCTTTGCAAAGAAAATCCATTCTCTGATTTTTCAAGATTATACCATCTCAGCTTGTTCTTTGGACTTTCCTCTACTCGCTAATGAAGCAAATCGCCAAGAAATGCCATCTTCAGCTGGTCGTCCCCCTGGAATGAGACCCTAACCGCCAGGATCCATATGTTTGTTTCCAATTATAACTTGTGTTACCTGGGAATGACTGTGATAAGGCCTCTCTAAGCTCCTGCTGATGTAACGCACAACAGCCAGCCTTTTAAGGTAGAAGTATCAATGATTTCATCACATTAGTGCTCATCATGCTCTACTGACTTTCAGCTTCTTTAGATATCTAATTCAGCCCCTTATCTTCTAATGCAGTAATTCTCAACCTGGGGCGCTGCAAGATCCTTTGGAGGGTGCCCTGAGGTGTGAGTAGATAAGCTGGTAAGTGCAGGCTCAGGCTTTTCCTTGCCTGTCTACTGCCCCACCCCAACTCCCTGGCCCCCCTCCAAAGAGATTAACACTAATAAATAAACTAGTTTTTGAAATGGGGTGAATCTAAAAAGGTTGAGGTCCACCTAATTAAAGCCTTAATAGCCTGATCCAGAGCCCAAATGGGAATGTTTGGCAAATGGTGCAAGGAATTCCTGGTCTTGAGAGAATAAGTATTTTCTCTCGGGGCTAGGGTGGAGCCACTAAGGGAGGCAGAGAGATTGATGACTGATGACAGGCTTTCGGGGACACTGTGGAACTGTCCCACTTCCATTGTAGCAGCTCACATTATCCTGAGGATAGCAGCTCACATTATCCTGCTGAGGATTATGAGAGGCTTGGGGATGGAGGACATCAGGCTGGGAAGGAGGGAAACTAGCCCTTAGATGGGAACCACCTTCTAGCTGATGTTACAGTGCCCTCTTGCACTGAGGATACTCTTCTAAGGGAGGGAACCCCACAGGATAGGAGGAGGCAGGTGGTGGTAGTGGGTGATTTGATTATTAGAGACACAGATAGCTAGGTTTGAGAGAGTTTCATAGTTAGGGGCTGGAAGGGACCTTATAGATAATCAGGTCCAGCCCCCCCCTGCACTTGGGCAGGAAAGACTGCTGGGATCAGATGACCCCAGCAAGATGGGTGTCAAGATGTCTCTTGAAGATCACCAGGGTGGATGACTGTACCGCCTCTAGGGGGACCAAGCCCTCGGTACTCAGCTTGTAAAGAAGGTTTTTCCTTAGGTCTAGCCTGAAGCCTGAAATGATCCTCAATTGGCTTGTGCCCATTATTTCTTGTCCTCCCCTGGGGGACCTTGGTGAACAGATATTCCCCCAGGCCCTCATGTATGTCTGAGAGGACCGTGTGGTAACTTGCCTGCTGGGAGCAAAGGTGGCAGACCTATGAGACATGCAGATAGGCTGCTAGGTGGGGCTGGAGAGGAGCCGGTGGTTGTGGTCCGCATATGTACCAATAGCGTTGGTAAGTGTAACAGAAAGGTCCTAGAAGCTAAATTTAGGCTGCTAGGTAGGAGGTTGAAGTCCAAGGCCTCCATGGTAGCATTCTGTGAAATCCTTCCAGTGCCATACTTGGAGCCAGCTAGATACTGAGACTCTGGGGCTCTGCCTGTGTGTCTGAGATGACAGTGTAGGGAGGAGGGTTTAGGTTTATTAGGAACTGGAGGACCTTTTGGAACAGAGGGAGCCTGTATAGGAGAGAGAGTCTCCACCTGAGCCAAAATGGTACCAAACTGCTGATATATAATATTAAAAAGGCGGTAGAGCAGCTTTTAAACTAAAAATGAGGGGAAGCTGACAGGTGCAGAACAGTAGACAGTTTGGGTTGATGCAGCCTATAGGGGTGAAGCCATAAAAAAATGGGGATAAGAAATGGGGAAAAGACAAGCAGAAGCGAATACCTTTAATGATGGAAAAAGTCATACAGAATCAGCCAGCCAGGCAACAATAAAAAGTATACCTGCTTTTATACTAATGCTAGAAGCCTAAGATCAAAGGTGGGAGAACTTGACTGCTTAGAAGTAAATAATGATATTGACATAACAGGCATCTGAAACATGGTGGAATGAGGAAAATCAATGGGATGTTGTTATACCAGGATACAAATTATACAGAAAAGACAGAGTAAGCTGTACTGGCTGGGGAGTGGTATTCTATATCAAAGACTTCAGTCAAATAGGGTAGATTTTTCAACTAATTGGAGTGGTACCCAGGGATCTTTGTTTTTCTCTGATTTAAAAAAAAAAAAAAAAAAAAAAAAAAAAAAAAAAAAAAATATCTGAGGAGGTACTATCGACCTCCAAACTAGAACAGCATTAGGAAGGTATAAATGCTAAGGGAGAGGCTGTGACAGCAGAAAAAACATAGTAATAGTGGGTGACTTCAACTATCCACAAATAGATTGGGTCAATCTAACATCGGACCAGGATACAAACACCAGATATCTTGAAATTATAAAAAACTGCTTTTTGGAGCAATTAGTTCTGGAATCTTTAGGAGGAAAGGCCATTCTTGACCTACTCCTAAGTAGTGCCCTGGATTTGGTGCAGTAGTGACCACAATGCAATTGGGTTTGACATCCATGTAGACCAGAAAATCTACCATACTGCAGTAGCCATTAGCTTTAAAAAGAGAGACTACACAAAAATTAGGAAGCTAGTTAGAAGTTAAAAGGGGCTCCTAAGGAGGGGAAGAACATGCAAACAGCATGGGATCTGCTTAAGAATACCATATTGGAGGCTCAGAGAAAATGCATACCACAAATTGAAAAAAATGGAAAGTGGACCAAAAGAAAGCCAGCATGGTTTAATGGTAGAGTTGCAGAGGCAATAAGCAGAAAAAGGGCTTCTTTCAAAAAGTGGGAGCCAAATCCTAATGAGGAAAATAGAAAAGGGCATGAACTCTAGCAAATCAAATGTAAAACTGTAATAAGACAAACTAAGAGCAAATTTGAAGGGAAACTTGCTTGAAACATAAAAGGTAACAATTAAATTTTAAGTACATTGGAAGCCAAAAACCTGGCAGGGAGTCAGTTTGGCCTTTGAATGATCAGGGTGTAAAAGGTGCACTAAAGGATAATGGGGCCATTGCTGAGAAACTACATGCATTCTTTGCATCTGTCTTCACTGTGGAAGATGTTAAGGAGATTTCCTCATCAAATCCACTCATCTCTAGGGACAAGTCAGTGCAGCTGACCCAAATGGAGTTTCAGTAGATGAGGTTGTAGAGAAAATTGATAAACTAAACAGTAACAAATCACCAGGACTTGATAATTTTCACACTTAGGTCCTGAAGGAGCTCAGATCAGTAACTGTCAAGCGCTTAACTGTAGCATGCAACCTATCACTAAAAACAGCCTTGGTACCAGAGGACTGAAGGGTTGCCAATATGAGTCCAATATTTTAAAAAGGCTCTAGAGGGGGGATGCAGGGAACTTCAGGCCAATGAGCCTAACCTTTGTTCCTGGAAAATTGGTAGAAACAGTAATAAAAAAAGAATTGTTCAGCCGATGGATGAACATAACTTGCTAGGGGCATCAACATGGCTTTGTCGAAGGAAAAACATGCCTCACAACACTACAAGAGTGCTGGATCACCCCAGTTCACCCCAAGCACATGGATTGGGGTGATCCAGTTGATGTAGTATATTTGGACTTCCAGAAAGCCTTTGACGAGGTCCACCATAAGAGGCTTTTAACTAGATTAGGTTGTCACGGGATTACAGGGAATGTCCACTCGTGGATTAGAAAGCAAAGGGTGAGTATAAATAGTTTTCGGAATGGAAAGAAGTAAGCAGTGGGGTCACCCAGGGATCTATGGTGGGACCATTGCTGTTAACATCCAAAAAGGAACTGGAAAAGGGGGTGAATAGTGAGGTGGCCAAATTTATAGATGAGACAAAATTTTTCAAAGTGGTAAAGACCAAGGCAGGCTGTGAGGAATTGAAGAAGGATCTGGTATGGTTGGGTGAATGGGCAACTAAATGACCGATGGAATTCAATGTAAGCAAGAAGTGATGCACCGGGGCAAAAATAACTCAAGCTATACTTACATGGATGGGCTCTACATTCGCTATTACCACACAGGAAAGAAATCAGGGAGTCATTGTGGACAGTTAGCTAAAAACATCAGCTCAGTGTTCAAGTAGCTGTCAAAAAGGCAAGCAAAATGGTAGGGATTATTAAGGAGGGAATATAAACAAAAAGGAAAAGTATCATCATGCCCTTTATAAATCCATGGTGTGTCCACACCTTGAATACTGTGCCCAGTTCTGGTCCCCACACTTCAAAAAGGATATAGAAGAACTAGAGAAGGGCAACAAGGATGTTAGTGGCATGGAGGGGCTTCCATGTGACGAGAGATTAATGAAGCTAGGCCTATTCAGTTTAGAAAAGAGATGCTTGAGTGGGGACATAAGGGTTTACAAAATGGAGAGGAGAAAGTAAATAAGCATTTATTATTTACTTTCTCAGCACAATAAAAGAGCTAGGGGTCACAAAATGAAACTAGTAGGTAGTAAATTTAAAACTAACAAAAGGAAGTTCTTTTTCACACAGTTTGTAATTAAAGGGTGGAACTCATTGCTACCAGATGTTGCGGAAGCCGACGGTTTAGCCAGATTCAAAACGGGATTGAACACATTCTTGAAGGAAAGGTGCATTAGTAGCTATTGAGTATGGGAGTTGGGGATACAGCCTCTGAATTAGAACTTCATAGACCTTAAATACTGGAGGCTGCAAGTAAAGGGGAACAGTGGGGAAAGAAACCCTGGTCGTACCCTGTTCATTTTCCCTTTCAGCTCCACTCTCTGCCACTGTGTGACAGAATTTGGGGCAAGATGGACCTATAGCCTGATCCAGTAAATAGCAGTTCTTATGTTGTTAATGTTTCCATTAACTTCATTGGGTTTCAGAGTAGGTCCTCAGTAGTCTTGCATTATCTTAGTGTCAGTCTCTGCGACACATAGTAAGAACCTCATCTATGAGTAGTCTTTTTGATTTTTAGTGCAGCATAGAGTGAGGTACTTATTCATTGTTCACGTTGCATGCTTGGTTTAAATGCATAGCCTTAGAACTGAGAGAAGGCAATGTGCTTACCCATAATACACAGCTATACCAACTCTGTAAACAGTCAGTACTTATTAGGTATACAGCTCTGTACTGTTACCAACCTCGAAAGGAGCTAGCCCATCTTCTTTTCAAGGCTTCTAGTATTTGGGCTTGGAACTTCTTTGAATGGGGCATGGGGTAGGGAGAAGGGCTGATGGCACCTGTGACACTGACTAGCTCCTGTCATTTGCAAGGGTACTAATAGCAGCCCTTTTATACTTGCCTATAGCTTACAGAGTAACAAACCAATGTTTGTTACTCTGTAAGCTATAGGCAACATATCGGGACTTGCCTTTTGTTATGTAGTTAAGCACATTATGCCATTATTTGATAAGCATGTAAGTGGAGCATGTGCTAAGCATGGCAGAATCTTGCTTTTGGAGAGCCTTTCAATCCAGGAGCCACTAACGGGACTCTGCTCAGCTGCTGTATGTGCTCAACTGAGCACAAGGTGAAACTTCTGAGTGCGGAGGTGAAGGGCCAGCCAACATAGAACAATTTTCACACTAGAGACCAGGATGAGTCTCAACCTAACAGACTTGAAAGAATATTTCACATCCAATCTTTTGCCCAAAGCTTTCTGAATAACAGTGTCTGAAGAGAAACAGCATCTTGGACAAGAAAAAAGAATTCGGTGTGGCATATAGTGGGTAAACATGCAAGTTACAACCTTACATCCAGGGCTTCATGGTGCCAGCGAGGGGTGCTTTTGGAATGCCTTAGAGCAGCAGGAAGAAAAAGGGAGATGGCTCTTCCCTCTGAACAGGTCACTAATATTAAAATCTTTACTTTCTGCGGTGGGGATGGAATTTGAAAGGAGTGACTGAAATTTACGTTCTTTCCCTTTAACAAGGAGATGTTCATTCTAGAAATATAAATTTATGAAAATGAGATGGGCTTCTATTGTCTAGTCAGTAGTAAAATTGGTGTTATGCAAGGCATCTCTAGCAGTGCCCTTAGTTTTTCCCATATACTTTTTATATACTGTCATATCTTCAGTTGTTCTAGTGCACCCTGAGCAGAACTCATTTTCACTTGGCCCTAAAGTGGGAATGAAACCCAAGTATTCAGAAGTGAAGTGGCAGCAGTGCACCTAATCCATTTTGCTACCGAGATCCATTTCCATCTCCTCCCCCCACTCCATGGCAGTCCTTTTATCTCACCATTTTAATGTTTGTAAAGTGTTAGATGAAAAGCACTAGACAAGAAATAAGTATCCTTGCTGTCATTTCAAAGTACTTTTGATTAAAGATGCTCCTGTAATGGTTTATGCTTGATGTGAAAAGAAGGGATGTGCGGGTTTTAAGGATTTTTGACTTGTTTGTTTCTCTTTGGTAGAACACAAATAAATGTGGGTACTTGAGAGATCATTGTAGTCTGTGGTTCAGGAACAGCTTTCCAATGCAAATGAGGATCTCTACCCTGGAAGTGGCTCCATGAACACCAGGCATGACAGTGAATTCTAGATTATATTTTGTTTGACTTCTCTATCCAAAATATTCACTGGGAGCAGTGAGCGAGTATTAATGCATCTCCCCCAGCAGTCTTGGGGGTCTAAGCTACTGTCTACTCACTTTATTTTTGTCTCTTTAGTTTGTGCAAAATTACTTGCCTTTATCAGGGCTGAAGATGGAAGGGTGGGGGGGAGGAGGAGATGCAAATTTCTGATTATAATACGGGTACATCTCTCTCCCCCATGCTCCATATGTAGTATAAATCAAGAACCCGTAGATGCTCATTGTAGGTTAGAAGCACTTGCCTCAGAAATGAGGTTAAGTGTGGAACACAATGTGGAAAAATGCTGACTCCTAAGGCCATTAAACTGTACTTGATTTTTTTTTTTTTTAAAGATCAATAAAGCCTGACGTAGAGCCAATTTCTGGTAATGCAGTTTGTAGTTTTCTCAGATGTTTATCTCAGGGTAACTAAGGCCTGATCCAAACCCATAGGAGTAAATTGCAGCCAGAGGCATAACCAGTTGCTTAAGTGCCCTGGGCAGCAACCATGCACAAAGCAGCATCAGTGACTGCACTGCTGGTGGTGTGGCAGTGGCTGGGTCAGCAGGGCAGCTGTTGCTGTTGTTGTGTCCCCCAACTCCCAGGGTTGTTGCCCTGTTCTCCCCCACATACTGCTGGCATGACTCCCATTGGCTTGAGCTGTGGACCTAAACCTAGCTAGGATCTTAAAGAGTTCTGAGCATCTTCCTTTTAGATTAGTGGTGCCCAACATTTTGGCCCTGTGGGTCAGGTGAGTGGCATGGGGTCAGTCTGCAGGTTGGATCAGGGCCTGTATGCCAGGATCGGGCCCCACACCAGTCCACATATGCTGGGATTGGTCTTCACACTACCTTGAGCACCCGATCTATTGTGCAGAGCCATGCCAGGCCGCAGGCTTCCCATGGGTCCAGAAATTTGGCAGCAGGGGAGCAGCTACTGTTCCCTTGCTGCCAAATGTTTGGACGTGCGGGGAGTTCGTGGTTCAGATGACACTGCTCCAGGGGCTGGATCAGGTCTGCGGGGGCTGGGGGATGAGCACCCCTGCTTTAGATCAGTGTTTCTCAACCCCATGGTATGCGTACCCCTGGGGGTACATGAGACACGGGCAGCTGCTTTTTTGTCTTTGCCTGCTCGGGCTGGAAATTCCAGCTGCTGCTCCTCCTGCCGTGTCCGGTGCGCTGGGGCTTCCGGTTTTGCTTTTGCCGTGTCAATCGACAAGTTGGTACCAAAGGTTGAGAACCACTGCTTTAGATGACTCATTACCTCTTGGGTTCATATATGCTTCTTTTTGTTAGACAACCTGAGAAGGGGTTGCTTATTTCACAAAGCAATGAAGGACTTATCTGGTAGCTTTATGCCTCAGTTCTATATTATGTGAAATTTCATATGGAGAGAAACGCATTTCAGCCTGTACAAATGTGGAAGTTGTATTTTAAATGAAATATCTTAATTACCACTCAGCATTGCTAAGCTTTTTGCTGGAGTCGGCAACTATCTTGCTGAAAAGTGCCATAATTTGAGGCAGAAATCTAATGCTGGAGATTTTAAACCCATTTCCTTCTTGCTTACCATTCAGGAAAGAAATACTGGCTTAGTATTCAGAAAAAAGAGTTTTTCCTGTTTTTAACTACTGAACAGTTCATTTACTATTAAAGTTCTTGTATCACTGGCTTACAAATTTTATATTAGAAGTAATGTTTCCACTAAGAACAAAATAAGTTGGTCACTGAACATTTATAACTTGTACAACATAGTATTTTCTTCTGAGAATTGTCTGTAGAAATCAAGAAGTTCTTTTTGTGTTGTATTCTGTAGTTTATATGGAGAGGTTGAAAGATAACATGCACTTGACTTTAAGAGCTGTTTGGTGGAACCTTTTAAATTATGTGCTTTGGGACTCGGCGGAGCATAATTTTTTTTTTTTTAATTTACTTTAGAGTCAGTTGTTGAAATTATAATTTGTGTTGCAAGGACATTTTAGGTGCTGCCTTCATGGTGAGTCTGTTTTGGGCCAGGTTATGGAGTTGGGAGCATTGAAAACAATGGAATTCTTTGAAACAGTGACTGGTTCCTTTCTGCATCTCAAAATTGTTGTGTTGTGATCACTGCTTGTTACTCTCATCACAATTCTCTTGGTATTACCTTGTATTCCCTTGTCTGTGTTACCCACCTCTTATCTTTCATTTTTCATTTGGGTCCTTGGCAGATGTTAATCTAAAGTCTCCATGGGATCTGATCCCTGATCTCAACAATTGAATGTCATACCATACCACACATGGAGGGCAAGATGGGGATCATGTGTCAGATCCCAGTCATGCTCTTTCAACTTGCCAGTGCATGCAGAACCTGAGATCACAATCCCAGGCTCCGCCTGCACTAACAAACTGAACCTGCAAAAAGTGCAGCCAGCTGCCTGGGAGGCCCTGCTTGGCAAGTTCAAAGCTGTGTATCTGGGAGGCTCAAATGCAGGATTGCCTTATGTGGCTGTGAGCTTGTTCAGCTAGGCGAATTCTCCTTGCCTGGCATTTG
Organism: Alligator sinensis; assembly: GCF_000455745.1. Lineage (NCBI taxonomy): Eukaryota > Metazoa > Chordata > Crocodylia > Alligatoridae > Alligator > Alligator sinensis. The sequence goes on along the minus strand of NW_005842284.1, from coordinate 1,048,975 downwards.
CAGACTCTCCGTCTCCCCCTTGTTAAAGACCCTGGGTTTCCCTCTTCCTCATGCCCACTGGACCAGGGCAGCCTCAAACGTGGAACCAGGCTAGGACTGCCCTACTCTGCTGACAATCAGCTGATTAATGGCATGGCAGCATGTCACACGCTTAATTTAAGGTGTAATGCAGATCAGCCACAAATATGTTCTACGCTGTATGTGGAACATCTTGTGGCTTGCTTGCCATTTTATAGTGCTGTAAGTTAGCTGAATGTGTGGAATGCTGCATGTTGTTTGCACCATACACATCATGTCTGACAGTGGACTTAGAAGGAGCAGTTACTACTTGTACCTTATGTGTTTGCATATTGCTCTGCCCAGTGGGGCCAGATAGCATAACTACTACTATAATTCCAAGAATAACCAATGTTAAAGCATCAGACAAGACTGGCAGGGCTCATTAAAATTGACTCTTTGCACAAAGGTTATTATATACATCTTTTAAAGTAAACTCTATGAAAATTAAAGAGAGCCTGTGCTTGCTATTCAGAATGACATGAGGCTGGTAGGATTTTCATTGCATTCATATTAACACACATAATAGAAAAAAAAGATGAAAAACCTAAGTACAGATAGGTAGAAGAAAAACAAGTAGGTCATCCTCTGGGATAATGGCCCTAAAGTAAACATCCCTGTGATTTATGACACATAATGCACTTATTTTTATTTGTCCTCTTCAACAGGGAACTTTATCGTTGAAGAGGTTTGATAGTAGCCTGTTTAGTGTGTTTGTAGCCACTTATATTCTCAGCATAAAACCATAGTTTTGGGGCTACTTGTGATTCAGCTGACTTTGTTGTCATTCTTGCTCTCTGCTTTTCACCTCTGTTTTCACCTTCAGTATCTCAGATTGTACAGGACTAGATAAGAATTTTCTGCCTGCTCAGTTTACTCCCATCCTGCTACCAGACTTAAATATGATGGCTTTGTTCTCTCCCTCTAAGTGTATCATCTCCAACCTGATTGAAGCATTTAAAAGATGTGTGTGCATTTTACATAGTTGAGAAAGATCTAAAATGAGAGAGACATCAAAGGGAATGAAGCCAGAAACAACTGAGGATTCATTTTTGCAGTACCTGTAAACTTTGCGGTAATGTTAGTTTTGCAGCTCGGTATTCCTCGTGTCACTCCGTTGCAGTAGTAAACAATGAAATGACAGCATGTTTGGAGGATGGAGGGAAATTTTGATAGTGAACGAGGAATTTATTTTAATGGTGTGCTTTAGGATCTGAAGACAATCTACATACTTGTACTCAGCTAACAAATGCTGCCTGTTAGGGTGCTTATAGGTGAGAAGGAAGAATAGGACGTGTCTTATCTCAGCTTGCTATATGTGAAATGCAGAACATGGTTAGAAGGGTTGATGTCTTTGGAAGAAAGCATGAAGAGTTGTCTCCCCATGCTTCCTTTGTGACTGTGTGTCTTAGTCTGACTGTGCATCACCTGTGGAAATTAAAATGTCTGTTTTTATAACCTTGTAATGGAAAAGACTTGTTCTAGAGTTAGTCTTTTGTGTCTTCTAAACTGAGTTGGCTCCCCTGCTGTGACTTCAGTAATGCATCATTTCATAAGTTCAGAGGATTTAATGTGTTTCTGGTGAATCTAAGTTGCAGTTAGATGGTTAAAAGGGAAAATGACTACAATGCATTGGATGCAAAAGCTTGCTCCCCCAGCTTATACCCATGCATTGAAAAACATCTTCTCAGCTTCTCTTACCTAGGTGCTGTGTTTGTGCATGAATATTGATAAACATTTTATGAACAAATGTCCCAGAAAAACTGACACACACAATTACAGTGGTGAGAAATGCAAGTAGTTCTGCTCCTATTTTGTAAGCAGCTAGCTGGTGAGTGTGATACTACAGCAAATGAAAATGTTACTATAGTAAATGCAGCTACAGCAAATGAAACTGTCTTCTGCAGCTCTGCTGAATTATGGCATCACATAAGCCTCTTTTTTCAATTACTTACAACTTTTTTCAAAAAGGAGGGGAGAAAAAACACAAAGAAGATTTTTGCTGAAATTCTTCATGCCAGCCTGTAGTTACTTTTTCGTTTTTAAAGTTTCATAAAAAAATCTCCTCAGCTGTAATTTTGAATTCTGTGGACATGGTGAGGAAGGAGGTGAGGAGAGAATATTTTTCATCTGTTAGGATTTTTTTTCAGATGCTCTTCATGCTGTGATAACTCAAATCGCTTTATTTTTTGAAATTTCATATGTGGTATGTATGCAGTTCTGAATGAGGACTTAAATGTCTGCCACGAGAGAGAGATTGGTAGCATAATAAATTTTACAATAATGTTAAAAACAGTCTTCCAAGTGTACATGTTGCATTCACTTCTTCAAGTTCAGAAGTATCCGCCTGGATGCAGTACTCCAAATCTCCACAGGCAGATGATATTTGAAAGACCTACATGCCCATGTGGTAGGAATTTGCTGAAGTGATGCTACCCATTATTTAATCTGATTCTGTGAGGAGACTTTGGAGACTGTCTACACTAGAAGACTGCCTTTTGGTAATGTGATTACAACATAGTTATCATCTAACACTGCTACAAATATTATTTCAATATGTAGGGTGGATGGAACCTGAATGGACCGATTACTGGTCTATAGTATCATCTGTTCTGTGCAGCAGTGTTAACAATAGTGTTGGGGGCAGCTGCAATGTAACCAAGTTACCTGAAATGATTGTCTTTTTAGTCTGGTTCTTCTTTCTCTGGGGCCCCCTTTCCCCATTGCACAGCACAGGGTTTTGGGCACCTGCTGCTGGGCAGGGGTGGGGTAGGGAGGGCTTCAGTCGCGCTCCCAGGACTGTTCCAGCTTGCGCAAGGCCGGAGCCAGGCATGGCTGAGCAGACACAGATGCAGACAGGAGGCCTGGCACCTGGGTCAGGGCAGGGGGTGGAGGGAAAGTAGGGGGACTTGTCTCAGCCCTGACCTGAGCCAGCAGTGTTGGGATGGGGGTGCTGGGCAGGGGCTCCCCCCTGCCTGTTGGCCAGCTGGTCAGTGCAGCTTCTCTCCCCAGCTCCGCCCTGTCCCCCATGAGTGGCCAGCTGTCAGTGGTGGCAGCGGGGAGGGGAGGGAACAGAGCCTCCGGCCCTGGCCACCCCAGCAGACCTGCCCCAGCACAGTTGGGAGGGGACCCACGTGGTGTGGGATTCCCTCCTCCTGCTGTCTTTTTATGGAGTGCCTCTGTCCCCACTGCCTGGTGTGGGCCTCTCAGGTGACCTGGCGCATCTTGCTGCCTACTGCTGGTTCCAGGCTCTGGCAGGATGTGCTGGGCCTGTGGGGCTTATGCTAGGTGGCAGGCATGAGATTGCTCTGTAGAGGGAAGGATGCGGCCCCACTATGTGGCATGGGCCTCCTGGGGTGTCCTGTGCATCTTGCCGGAAATCCACACCAGTTGCAGCCAGTGGGATGACCCTGGTGGCCCAGAGGCTTGTGCCAGGTGACGGAGCCTGGTCCTTCCTTCTATGAGGTGCTGCCATCCCCGCCACCTGGTGCAGGCCTCCCAGTCCACCTAGTGCAAGTCTCCCAGGACACCTGGTATGTCTTGTCAGCTACTGCTGGTGCTCGGGGCATTGCACCAGGCGGCAGGAACAGAAACACTCTGTAGAAGGAAGGGTCGGGCCTCCTGGTGCCTAGTTCTTCCTTCAGCAGAGCTGGGCCACCCCTGATTGGCTGTCAGGCACGCATCCCCAAGCCCCTGATGTCACTGCAGTCCCTTCTCTGCACCCAGCCCTGGGCTTATAGAGGGGCCCCAGGGGGTCACCATGGCACACCTGCCAGCTTGGGGGGGGG
>NW_005842284.1:1021801-1044964 GCF_000455745.1 Alligator sinensis | reverse complement strand
GTTCACTGTGGGGCTCTCCCAGGAGCCTGGAGCTGGGTGTGGGGGGGTCTGGTAGCAGCGGGAGGGAGGGTGCGGTTTAGGGCATGTGCCTGGCAGCCAATCAGAGATGGCCCCTGCTTGGCTGCCCTTAGCAATCTCCAGTATCCTGGGAAGCGTTTGGGAGCGCTTAATGCCTTCTGGTCTCAGCCAGTGTAGGCATTTGCATGCATCCATCCGCAGTGTGAGGTTTGTTTGTTTGTTTTCTCCCGATCCAATCTACACATTTTAGTGAAACCTGTCTAAATTGGATCGATTGTGCCTTGGGTCTTTTGAATGTCTGTACTTAGCTCAAGTTTCTGCATGCAGATTCTCAGTAGTCAGTGGTTACTAAAATCACTGGAAATGTTTAATGTTTATTTTGGCAGCAGTGCCTCTGTATGCAAATGTTGGGCCGTACAAACTAAAATTATTTATATCACAAAAATTGCAGGCATTTTTATTTACTCCATACCTGCGGTGTACTTGCATATTTTGGTATTGTTTCTGCTTAATTTTTTTATTAGTGACCTTATTGTACTGAGTCATATATGTTCTAATATTTATGTATTGGCTACATTAAATTATTTAATTAATTTATACCTTAAAAAGCCCCCCAAAAGCTTTCAGTTTAAATAAATGAGGTGGGCAAATAATGAGTGGGGGGGGGGGGGGGGGGGGAAGAGGGGGGAACAGAGGACCTGGAAAGGAAGTGATTTACCCAAGGTCCCAAAATAGTTCAGTAGTAGATCTCTGGATGGAACCTAGTCATCCAGGTCTCACCCCAGTGCCCAATACATGGACCATGCTGCCTCACATTTTGAAAGGTGTTGATTTGCGGGGACTTAGGAGCTTCTTGTAACTGTAACTTCCACGGGGGAAGTAGGGACTTTGGACATTAAAATGCAGAAGGGTAGATTAGTTAGAATCATTGGAAGGTAGGGCTGATGAGAAGGATTAGGAAGGACAAGGTATAGAGTTCATGCATTATTACTGAAAGGAAAGAGTAGTGTTTGCATAGAGAGAGAGTCTGCAAGCTGTTTTTAAATACCCAGCCTGTATTGGCAAAATACAGCCAGTGGCCCAGATTCGGCCTAGCAACTGATTGGATCCAGTCCACAGGCAGGCACCTATCGATTGGTTATATGCAGCCCACAGCACTCCACATGGGGCCAAGGCCCATCTGCTGCCGCCCAGAGCAACCCACACCATGCTCCTGCCCATGCCCGCTGATGGCCCTGGCCAGTGCATACAGCTTCTCCACTGGGCTGCTCCTGGTATGGCTGCAGCCTCCTGGGTGTTGCTTGGCTCTCCCTGCCTCCAGCAGGTCCTCCTGCTCCTCCTCTTCCTCCTGCTCCTGCTGTGACACTCCAGGAAGCAGGTAGTGCAGGGAAGAGTGGTGGCCCTGGGAGCATGTGCTGGGCACCACATGCCAGGCAGCTTCTGCCCCTGCACATGGGGCTCCAGTTCCAGCTTGTGGCCACCTTCCACCTACTTTGCCCACCTAGTGCGATAAACAGCCACTTTCAGGTGGCTGAGTGGGTGGAAGGGGTTGGGAGCTGGAGCCCCGCGTGCTGAGTTTCCACCTGGCTGCAGCTTCCTTCTTGCCTGGCTGGCCGTGTGGTGTCTGGCACCCCCCCCCACAGCTGCCACCTTTCCCTGCACTACTTGCTACTTGGAGCAGTGCAGCAGGGGCAGGAGGAGCAGGAGCTATTGAAGGCAAGAGGAGCCAAGCAGTACTGGGTGGATGCAGCAGCAGTGTTGTGCACGCTGCCTGGGCCCAGGGGTGGGTGGGTGCGTGTAGGTGTGAGTGGGGTTTGGCCCCATGTCATGTACTGTGGAGGCAGCCGCAGGCTGGATGGTGTGGGGGGAAGGAAGAGAGTGGACTGCGCCTGCACCGTTTGAGAAGGTTCTTCTACGTGTGCCCCCTGCCCCGCTCTCCCTCCCCTGACCTGGCTCATGGCCTCTATATACACTACTCATGCACACATAAATTAGGACAAAAATATTTTTTGAAATAAAATATCTTATAATAGATGTTGGATTTTTAGTATGTGATTTGTTTTTTTATCTATAATTTGTTAAAACGATACCTTCTGAAAGATTTTTTTTATGTATGACCCTCAACAGTTCATCAAAACTCATTAAGTGGCCCTCCAGCCAAAATGATTGCCCACCCCTTTGTTAACCTCTCTTGCTACTCTTTGCTCCACCTTACTAATATGCCTCCAATAGCTGTAGAGTTGATTCTTCCCAATGTTCAGACTGTTTTTTGGTGTTTTGCATCAGCTACATTCTGTACTTTGCACAATTCTCAATAACTCTTATAACTTTTTCTGTTTATAAGTAGCTGAAAAAGTCTATAGCTAATAGTTTAACCAAATGGAGTAAAGATAATTTGGATAGAGAAGTGCATGCTCAGGAATGAATACATTATAAGATTTGCATCCTGCTGTCTTCAGCAGGGCTCCTTGCATTTAGGGGAGATGGAGGAAGTGAGGATTGTGTACATGTGAACAGAATTTGCACAGCAAGATTCTTTTTTTGCACTTATAATACATTTTGATTTAGGTTATTTTACTCTATTTACGTTTTAAATGAGTTCCATACCTGCTTCTATGCTGCAAAACAACTCGAGATTGGTGAGAGGTTTTATATAAATTCAATCACACTAAAATAACAAAAACAAGTCAATAACAATAAAAAAAAATCATCCTCTGCTGGGTACCTAGTAGAGCCCATTTCAATGAAAGCATTAATTTAGCAGAGAGGTTTATTTCTCTGCCATAGAACCCCCAAGGGCAACAGAGAAGAGGAAAAGTACTAACTATGCAACTCTAATGCTGCTGAGGAGGCCAACTGGATGGCAGGAACCCAGAGCACAAGCCTGGTTTCCAAGGTAAAAGGGCCAAAGCCCCTGATTGGTGGTCATTTTAAAGACCAGTCCAAACCCTGTTGAACACAATTGGAAAACTCAAGGCTGTTTCAACAAGGAGTGGATTTGAGTCTGTGACTAACGGTGAGGTAGAAAGACCCTGTTACTCCTGAAAGATGTGGGGAGAACTCCAATGTGGGCTTTTCTTTAAGGAGCAGTGTCCTACAGTTATTTTTTTGTTAAAAATATGAGGACATGGTTTGATAAAAGACATATTCCAAAAAAACACAGATGGCTTTGGGTGCAGTTGCAAGTCAGTTTGGCTGTTTGATCAGCTGCTGCTGCAGCAACAGCTGCTTTTGTAGCCTCCTACAAAGGCAGCATTTAGGGCTGCTGTCCCAGTCACCCCGTCCTCCTTGGTTACATTACCGGTTTTGATGGTCTTGTATTTGGTGAGAGGTTGTATTTCTTCAGATTTGTTATATTCCAGATCCTTTTGATTTGATGTTTTCTTAAAAAAAACAACCAATTATTGGAGTTGTGGAGTGTGACATTGTGAGGCCCAGTAAAAACAACCTAGTGCTTGTGTTCCCTTGTGTTGTACATGCACCAAATTGTTAGTGTGATAGTAAGTTGTGCAGTGTTTTGTTTTTCCCCCAGGGGTGGTTACAACAATTAGTTGGAAAATGAAATACATGGGGAAAGCATCTGGAAGGTAAGACTTACCAGATGGGTTCCCTGTTGAGATATAATAAAGGGTTTTTGTTCGATGGTTTTTCCTTTTTTCTGTATTCTTGGGGGGCAGAGATAGCAAGCAGAAATTGTTTAATTTCTAATCAATAAAATATTGTATAAAAAGAGACAGATATGTTAAGGTCAGAAGGGTCCCTTCTGTTGTGCCTAGCACAGGCCCTAGAATTTCAGCCAGCAAATTCTGTATCAAGCTCCATAAATTATAGTTGAACAAGAGTGTATCCTTTAGAAAGAATTCCAGTATTGATTAAAAATTTTCTAGTGATGGATCTACTGCATCTGTGGTATGTTGATCCATTACGCAATTTACCCTTGTCAAAAATTTACATTGCATTTTCAATTTTGAAATACTATTGTTGGAACAACTTAGCTAGGAATGCAGTTGATTCTCCATTACTTGAGGTCTCAAAGTCAAGATTAGATGCCTTTCTGAAGACATTTACTCTGGCTTGACTAGATGTTAGGGGTTTGCTGGCTGTAATTCTATGGCCCTTAGTATGCAGGAGGTCAAACTAAATCATCCAAGTGATCCCAAATGACCTTTAGAACTTACGAATAATGAATGCGCATGCTATTAGAAACATAACTTTGAGATCAAGGACCCAGCTTGTTGTCCCCTTACTCATCAAAGGACCGGTAAATCCTCATTTCAACAATATATTTTAAAAAATAGCTTCATGGTTGGGAAAGAGTACATTTTATCAGTAACTGTAAGTATAATGAGATAATCTGCCGAAAAGTCAAAGCCAGCTGTATTCCAGCAAGACCTCATAAAAAGGGAAACCAGCTAATAGATCATACTTAAGCATCTCAGAACAAATCTCAAATTAGTTCTTGAGGTAAAACAAACAACAATTCCATGTACATTATAGTTCTAATTCTTTTTTTTCCCTGAACTTCCTCTGATTACATAGATACTCATTGGGAACCAAAGAATTAGTACTATGGACAAAATTTTATCATCATTCAAGATTTATAATGGAAGAAAAAAGCCAAAAATTGACATCTTGGCACCATCTTTTTAAGACATCTTCATTGAGACTGACATTTATACCTTTCAGCTAAACTAACTTGTGCTGTATCTGGACATATGCAGATCCATTTTCTCTAAAAGTCTCTCCCATTTCTCCTTTGAACTTCAGCAGTAATCTGATTTTTCAAAAGGGAGCAGAAATCGATAATTGAACTCTTGAGAGCCTGCTCCCTGGATGACTTCAGTGCCCACTCTTTTATACTTCTTTTGTTTAATGCATTAAATTGCAATATGGAATGCTTTTCTGGTGTTTAATTTAATGTGCTTTGTCCATTATAGTTTCAAGGAGGCTTTCATTGTTGTTAACTATTTTCATCCACCACGTTTTACATGGAAGCAGTTTTGGGGAATATTATGCAGATTACGGGTAACCTTAAGGGTAGGTTGCTGAGAAGAGGCAGAAGCAGGTCTACAGCCCAACTTCTTATTTGCTCGCACCTTAAAACATGAAAACAAACATTTATCCCAAAGTCTTTCTGGCTACATGTGACAGCAGAACCATATTCTCACCTATACTAGCTTGGGAGACTCGAGAGGTGGGAGGAGGGTGGCACGGAGAATGGCAGCAGGTGTTCTTGCATTTGCTGCGTTCTCCAAATTTCCCTTCAGCCTATGCCCAATATTTATAGATGGCTGGTTTTAATATTCTAATGATTTAGGGTTGTTTTTATTTCAATTTCTTTGTTTCACTGAAACTTTTGAAACAGTACTGAACAAAATGTCTTGTAGACTTGGATGGTCTCAATTAGTTGGGATTTATATCCTTGGGAGAGCAGGGAGGGTTTCTTACCTCCTTTCCTTTCCCACTGTCAAATGCTGCTCCTGTTTCTTCTTTACCTTAGTCTATGGTCTTCTCTGACAAGGTTGTTTTTGTTTTTACAAATTATGTAAGCATTTTAACAAAAATGTATCTATTATAGAAAATAACATTTAATACATTTGGTTACATCAATCACTACTTCTGCTATTTAAGATAAAGCTATGATATAGTGTATATGGATTATTTAATGTATGGTCTTCCCCTAGCTCCTTTTAGACCTTGTGCTTTGTTTAATTGTGTTTGGAGGCTTCTTTTACTTGCTGACCAAGTTTAATAGATTTCATAGACATTAGGGCTGGAAGGGACCTTGGAAGATCATCGAGTCCAGCCCCCTGCCCAAAGGGGAGGAAGTCAGCTGGGGTCATAGGATCCCAGCAAGATAGACATCCAAATGTCTCTTGAAGGCTTTCAGGGTAGATGCTTGAACTACCTCTGGCGGCAGTCTATTCCAAACCTTGGGGGCTCGGACAGTAAACAGGTTCTTCCTTATGTCCAGCCTGAAACGATCACAGAGGAGTTTGTGACCATTCGATCTTCTCATCCCTTGGGGCGCTCTGGTGAACAGACGTTCCCCTAGATCCTGATGAGCACCCTTGATAAACTTACAGGTGATCACCAGATCACCCCTGAGCCTGTGCTTTTCCAGGCTGAAGAGTCCCATAGCTCTTAGCCTCTCGTCATAAGGTTTGTTTTCCTGCCCTCTGATCATATGCATGGCTCTCCTCTGCACTCTCTCAAGCTTCTCCACATCCTTTTTGAATTGTGGAGCCTAAAACTGGATGCACTACTCCAGCTGCAGCCTCACCAGGGCCGAGTACAATGGGAGAATGATGTCCTGGGATTTGCTCGAGAAGCATGCCAGCGTTTTGCTTGCTTTACTAGCCGCAGCATCACATTGAAGGCTCATGTTCATCTTGTGGTCAGTCATGACCCCCAAGTCCCTTTTGTCCATAGTGCTAACCAGCGTAGCATTGCTGAGCCTGTAAGGATGCTGCAGGTTTTTCCTCCCAAGGTGGAGAACCTTACATTTTCAGTGTTAAACACCTTCAGGTTCTCGTCTGCCCAATTCCTGAGCCTGTCAAGGTCTGCCTGGATCACCCTCCTGTCCTCAGGTGTGGATGCTTTTACCTCAGAGTTTGGTGTCATTGGCGAACTTGGCCAGTCTGCTTCTAACACCAATGTCTACATCATTAATGAAGATGTTAAATAGTATAGGCCCTAGGACAGAGCCTTGAGGGACCCCACAGGCCACAGCACACCACGACGATTGACTTCTGTCAACCACCACCTTCTGGGTCCTAGTGCGGAGCTAATTCCCCAGCCAGCAGATTGTGGTGAGGCCAAGGCCGCAGTTGGCCAGTTTTGCCAAGAGGTGATCATGGGATACTAAATAAAAGGCTGTTTAAAAGTCAAGATATATGATGTCAATCTCTTCTCCCTTGTCCAGGTGATAGGTCACCTGGTCATAGAAGGAAATAAGACTGGTCAAGGAAGACCTACCTGCAACAAACCTGTGCTGGCTATCCCTCAGGATTTTGCCGTTGGTCAGTCTGTTGAGAATGGTCTCTTTGATAATCTTTTCTAGGACCTTCCCCGGGATAGAGGTCAGGCTGATGGGCCTGTAGTTTGCTGAATCTACTTTCCTCCCCTTCTTGATGATAGGCACCACATTGGCCTTCTTCCAATCTTCGGGCACTTCACCAGAGCACCAGGAGTTCTCGAAGGTCCGTGCCAGGGGCTGAGCTATGATGCTCTCTAGCTCTTTGACTACCCTTGGGTTTAAGCTGTCAGGGCCAGCTGACTTGAAGGTATCCAGCCTCTCAAGGTGTAGGTTTAGTCCTCTTTGATCCTCCAATTTCCGTCTGGGCGTTTATTTGAGATCTGAACCAGTGTCCAGGATTTTGCTCTGCTCCACTGGTTGACCGGCATGCATCCAGGCAGGGTGGTAGGAGCAGCCTCGGCAGCTGGATGGGGAGCAGGGGTTGCAGAGCCAGGGCTTGGGGACTGTCAGGAGCGGTGTGTGATGGGGTGCTGGTGCCTGGCAATACTGGGGTTCGGGTTAGGGCTGGGGCTGTGCCAGGGCAGGAGGGATGTGGGGAACAGTGCTTGCCCCTCCAGTGGGGTAAGGGGGCAGTGGAGCCCTTTGGGGGTGACGGAGAGCTCCATGGCCAGGTTGGAAGCACCAGGGCTGGTGCCCATGCTTGCTGGGGCAGGGCAGCCAAGAGACACTCCCTTGGGGGGCCACGGCCAGGCTGCCTGGTGCGATACAGGAGGTGCCACAGGCCTCCCTTTCTCTTCTCTCCAGCCTGCGCTGGGGCTGGACTCCCTGTGCCACTGCCTACACGAACTGAAGTTGCTGTGCTCTGACCTGGCCAGGACGGGCAGCTGGGGGCCCCCGCTGGCAGGGCTAGGGGGAGTAGGGGGCTGTGGGTTGAGGATGAGGGGGACTGGAAGGCCTGGGGGCTGTGGCTTGGGAGTGAGGGGCAGCAGCAGGGGTGGGGGGCTGTGGGTTGGGAGTGAGGTGTCCCCATGACAGGTGTCCTCTTTTGGAACTGGAAATATGGTAACCCTAACCAAGTAAGTTGTCACATTTACAGAGGTTCACACTACGGTCACTCAGAAGCAGGCTTTGCACCTTCTGCTTAGCAACAGTTCTGCAGTTTATCCTAGGTCCCTTGAAAATGGCCAAGGCTGGTGGCAGAAATAAAAGGGTTTTTAATCTCCCTAATCTTATTTCACAGTCTTGATTCCTTGTGAAGGAATGCAACTCTTTCCATTTCATGAATCCAGCTCTTAGTCAGACTTCTGCCCCATGTGAAGCTCATGGTTTAATGAAGAATAGAACACGCTCCAATCACAGGAGCACAGTACAGGCAGCATCTGTTGTTGCCTTCAAAAGATTTAAGAGGAGGTAAAATGAAAATCAGGACAAACTTCCATAGACGCCTTCCCTAGGTGAAGCTTTTGGAATGCTCTCCTATGCTGGTTCCTTTCCCTGTCTCCTCCACAGAATTTATTCCTGACAATGACACTGTCTGATTCCACTTGCAAGAATCTAATCTTTTTGTTATTCCAGATGTTAAGTCATAGAGTTACCTTTGACTGGTACTCTGCTATGGAGAGGCATTTGGAGATGTGTTTTGCAATACTGGAATCCTGAATTAAAGGATAACTAAATTTAACAGTTGAAAGTGATCAGTGATTTTAACTCTTTGTTAGCTGTGCATATAGAGGGAAAAGACAGTGGTATGTGGTTGTGTTGATTTTTTTTTTAACTTTAAAGAGAATAGCTCAACTGTGAGGTAGATGTACAACTCTGGAACACAGTCAGATGTTTAGGGGATACATCTTCAGGTAAAAGTGCCATCTAATTTTCAGGACTGGTGTGCAACCTCACAAGTCTTGCCCAAGACATGTTAGGAATGGCTAAACTCATGAGAGGTAACACATTTACTAGTTTACCTAGTAAAAGGGATCCTTGAACTTCAGGCACCTAAAAATCAAAGTGTGTGTGGGGAAAACCATAGTTTAGATGATTTAGTTTTTCATGGTATACGGTCAAATCCTCAGCTAGTATAAATTTTGCCTGTGGGCCTCTGTGGAGACCCAATCAGCAACTTCTTAAAACATTTATTTGCTGAATTTGGTTTAAAAACACTGATCCAGACATGCCTTGCTAATTCAAGAGTGGACAGACGGTGAGTAGACTGTTGGATTAATGCTTGGCCAGCGTGCTTTCCTTGCCAAGTATTGTTTTTTTGAACTATTAATTGGAGCTGTCAGCATGCACATTGAAGTAATAACATTTGTGTTATATGTAGAACTAATTTACAAATCAGTAATTAGCCACAGGTTAAAAAGTTCTAATCCCTAGAGGATTGGAAAAGGAGCAGGAATTTGTTTGGAAATCTGCTGGTGGCCAACTTTCCCTTATCAACTCCGTGTCCCTTTTAACTTATGAGTTTAAGTATGGAGAAAATTTAGTATCTTAGGCTCCAGGCAGATGTTACATTTGAGGTGTGATTAATGTGGTAATGGAGCTATAAGTTGTAACATGGTGCATGGTCAAGCAATTTATCACCTGATAAAAAGCCACAAAAATGGCCATCCAATCATAAAGATGTTACTTGTAAAATGTAGAATACCTTTGCAGCTTATTTGTATTGCAATTTAATTTGAACATATGGCATGTTACATAGGCTCCTAACATGCATTATATTTATTGTGTGATTAACTGGGTAATTGCACAATAAATTTAGACATTCTACACATGAAAAGTAATTATAGCATAATAAAAAAGGCCAACCTGCCACAAAGATGTTGCTTGAAAAACGTAGAATTTTTTTTGTTACCTGGTTCCTATCAAGCTTTCATATGAACATGTGGCATGTCATACACAGGGTGACGGGGTTTGGCCAGGTCCTTCAGCATTCTAGAGTAGACTACTACCCTCCCCCCAACCCCTAACCCCTTTTCTGCAAGGGGACTCTCTGGTTAAAAACAAGACAACTAGCCCAGCGTGAGACATGTTGGATCAGTCTTTGACTTGCACCACGACAGGTGTGACCCAGCCTTTTACACACTAGGCTAAAATGGCAAGTAACTCAAATTAGCTGGAATTGTTCCAAGGCAAATTGTTACTTTTAAATAATTCACAGATACTGAATATGGGACATTGAACTTGGTTGTTTTTAAGGTGTGTATTTGGTGCAGCCCAAAACACACTGTTGGGAATAAAAATGGTTGTTTGTTTTTAGCCTCTGTGACTCATGCTGAACTGTTGCTCCAGGATACCTCTGCAGGAGGTGTCATTACTCCCTGCCCCACCTCCCTTTCTCTAGGCAGCCTTCAAAGGTCCTTTTTTGGGGACCCATTAGCACCTTTTCTCTATGAGATGCAGAGTGTAAACTTGCCTTAAATTACAGGGTAGTAATTTCAGGGGTGTAGGTTGTAGCTGTGTTGGTCTAAGGACATAGGCAGACAAGGTTCTTTGGGTAAATTCGATATCTTTTATTAGACCAACTCAAATAGTTAGAAAAATTCTTCTTAGCAACTTTTAGGCACAAACACCCATCCTCAGGCTGAGGTAGCATCTGCAGATGGTCTGCAGTAAGAGGCCAGTAGGTATGGAAAAAACCTAGTCAGTTAAAATGTAAATTGAAGTGGTCAGTAGGTGAGAGACAGGTGGGGGCGGGGGAAGGGGAATGAATGGTAGCTGTAGTAAAAGGATGGGAGACAGGAGGGTGGAGAAGGGAATGAGAACAGCTGGTAAAAAGTGGAGGGTTTACTTGGGGAGTCAGATGTGTCATAAATACAATGTCTATATTTAGTCCAGGATTTTTGTATCCAGTGGGTTGATGAAGTGAAGTTCAGAGGCTTGTCTGTGAAAGGTATTTTGTAAATCCCCTTTGAGGATTAGAACTGAGAGATTGGGAAAAGAGTGGTTTTCTTGTGAGAAATGTGCCCCCCGCAGGTAATTGAGTATTCTTGTCTTTGTCAGTGTGCATTCTTTCTAGTGCGCAGTTGTTGTTTGGTTTCTCCTCATATATTCCATCAGGGCATTTGGTGCATTGAATGAGAGATGCTACATTTCTGGAGGTGCTGCTGTAAGATCTAGAAATGCTGATGTTGTGGGGGGTTTTAGTTGTGAGGGTGATGGAAATGTGTTGGCAGATTTTACATTTTACATTTCTTGTCATGGTATGGTCTGGATCCATTTGGTGTGGTTTGGGCCATAGGAAGTTTGCTTCTGGTGATGAGGTTGGTGAGGTTTGGTGCTTGTTTAAAGGATAGGATGTGTGGTTCTGGGAAGATGTCTTTGAGATTTGGGTCTCCTTCTAGTATGGGTGGCAGTTGTTTGAAGATTTTATATATAGGTTCTAGGGAGGGATCATATGTCATAACCAGGGGTGTGTGATTCATGGGGTTTTTTCTTCTGTATTGCAGCAGTTCTTCATGTGGTATCCGGGTGGCTCTTTCAACAGTACAATTTATCTCCCTGGAGGAGTGTCCTTTTTGAGTGAAGGCCCTTCTGAGGTTTGTGAGGTGGTGATCATGGGTGTTCTCAGTGCAAATTTGGTGGTATCTGAGGGCTTGGCTGTATATTACAGTTTTCTTGGTGTTTTTAGGGTAATTGCTGTTTCTGTGCAGATATATATGTTGGTCTGTGGGTTTCTTGTATATGGTGGTCTGTACTGTACCATTCTGGATAGTGACCATCATGTCCAAAAAGTGAATATTAGTGTTGGAGTATTCCAGAGAGAGTCTGATGGAGGGGTGCTGCATGTTGAGTTTCTGATGGAAATCAATCAGAGAATATACGTTTTCAGTCCAAATGACGATGATGTCATCAATATATCTTAAGTATAGCAAGGGTTTGATGGTGCGATCGTTGAAGAATTTTTCTTTCAGATGGCTCATGAAAAGGTTGGCATACTGTGGGGCCATTTTGGTGCCCATAACTGTGCTTATGGTCTGGAGAAAGTGTTGATTATTGAAAGTGAAGTTGTGTGTGAGGGTGAAGTGTATAAGTTCAGTGATATCTTTGGGTCTGCACTCTGAGTTGCAATCTTGTTCTTGCAGATACAGTATTCAAACTTGCCTTGCATACCATCCTGGCGTGGGATGTTTGTATTTTAAGCTGGTAACATCCATAGTGGCTACTAGGGGGATGTTGCTGGGAAGTTGGTCTGCGTTTTTAAGTTTTCATAGAAAATCTGTTGTGTATTGGACAGAACTTGCATTTGGGTGACAAGAGGTTTTAGGATTGATTCAGTGAAACCTGGTATTTCCTCAGTTTGGGTTTCATAGTTGGAAATGGTAAGTCTGCCAGGGTTCCTTTCTTTGTGGATTTTAAGGAGCATGTAAAAAGTCCCTGGTTTGGGTAGTGAGGCGATCAAGGTCTGTAGTTTTTCTTGTAGTTGTGGTGGAAACGATTTGATGGTAGCTTTGAGTTCCAAGGTGAAAAGGGGAGGAGGATCTGCCTCTAGTTTTTTGTAGTAGGGGATGTCAGAGAGTTGTCTGTTTGTTGGCTTCTTTTATGTAGTCTTCATGATTCAGGATAATTATAGCTCCTCCTTAATCAGCTGGTTTTATTACTATTTGGTAGTTTGATCTTAGGGATTCTATGGCCCTTCTCTCTGAGAGGGAGAGTTGTTATGGTGGCACGTATTGTTGATTTTATTGTTCATTCTTTCTCTGAAGCAGTCAATATAGCGGTTAAAGGTTTGGATTTCATCCGCTGAGGTTCCAATCTGATTTTTTGGGGGAGGGGGAGTGAGGGGAATGATCGTTTCCTCAATGTTGTCAAAGGTCAAAGTGTTGTTGGAAGTGGATTCATTTTGGTTATGGAAATATTCCTTGTGGCAGAGGCATTGGAAGAATTCTTCTAGTTCTCCACATTTGAAGTAGTTTATTAGGGTGTTTTTTGGGGCAGAAATTCAGGCCTTTAGAGAGGACAGATTTTTTTGGCTTTGGTAAGTGTGTGCATGGAGAGAGTGATATTTGAAGGTTGGTTGCTTCTTTCACTTGCATCGAGTTTGAGGTTGGAATGTTGTGTGATGTTGGTGTTATTTCAGTGAAGGCTATTTTGTGGTTGGGAATGTTGTTCCTGGAGTAAATGGTTCCATTTCTTCTTTTTATGTTGAATGGATGTTGTAGAAAATCTTTGGTAGTCTCTTTAACTTTAGTAGTAATTTAAGAGAAGGGGAGAGAATTTGTTTGGAATTCTGCTGGTGAGGATAAAATGGGGAAAGAGGAAAAGCACATACACAAAAACATCTCATAAGGTGTTCTGGAAGACTTCAAGCAGTGCCTTTTCCCCCCTTCTCAGGGATCTCCCCTGCTCAGCATAAGGGTTTAGGGGAGCAGCTCCTTCACCAAACAGGGTTGTGGGAGGGGGCTTGACTGTACCTGCCATTGGCCTTCTAGCTCCCCTTGCTGGTGGGTGATGTTCCCAGGGCACTCTTTTCCCTTCTCTGGATAGCTTTCCCTGCGAATGTGGAGCAGTTTACAATACCATCGACCAGGGACCTCAAACACAACTTCCTGGAGATAGATTTCATAGAAGATATTTATATACTTGTAAATTCACTATGGAGAGGAAGGGTGGTCTTTCTGGTCAAGAAGGAAGAAGGTTGTCCAGTCTGGAAATGTTCCTTACAGTGCATGTATTTGTTTGAACTGATATATTTAGAGGATTCCACATTTCTGTGCTGCCAGAGTCTCTTAAATATTATAAATGAGGGATTAAATTACATGTATTTAAAAAAAAAAAATGGTTAGAAATGCGAAGTTAGGAGCTTGTGCTGTCAAGTGGCAAACTAAATATGTTAAATGGTTCTATCTGGCTGATTGAAGCCCTCTCCTTCTGGAGGAGCTTTCATTATTTGTAATTTACTTGGACTGCAGAGACTTTGCAAAGCTACAGTTTTAAAAGATGTTACATTTTTGTCTGGCTGAAATTTGAAGGCAAGTTGAGGAGGTTGTTGGTATTTATTTTAGAGCTAAATTACCTTCAAATTATAGTTATTCTGGATTTGTGATGATTTGTGGATTGTGTCCCATCAGATCCACCAGTCAGGAATGTAGGTAGTAGCAGCATATACCCCAAAAGTGTCGGGCAACACCACCAACGTACATGGCTAAATGTTCTGTTGACAGAGGCTGGATGGTTCATAATTTTTCTCGAAATTTCTTTAACTGGAGTGTTTTTATTTACTTGTTTTATTAACTGTAAGGATTGCTGGAAAGAAAGCTGTCAAAAAGAGTTTGAGAAATTAGTTTTTGTATTGTGGGAATAAGTGCTGTATTTTATCAGTCTGAGTTGCCACGTGTTTGGATGGATAGTATATTTTCCTTAACTTTCCACTGTGAAATGTTGCTAATATCACTTCTTTAGAAACTTACTCAGACAAAATAGTGGGCTTTGGTTGGTTGTTTGTCTCTTCCTTCATTGGCTACATAGCTGTCATCCCCATTAAAATCCTGGCCATACATAGTTTATAAGCAGAAAGTATGACTGGCAGACCTTTCCTCTCTCAAGTTTTTGTGTGTTGAAATGTGCTTATGTTGTATCCATCTCCTTATCTAATCTTGTGCTTTTCCGTAGTGCTTGTCACTGTAATATCTAAGCACTTTTTAAGCAAACTACACTAACATGGTAAAATCTCTGAGATACTTCATGCAGTATTGTCTCTCTGCCTAGACACTCTACATCAGTGCTAATGGTCTAGCAGCGTACTCAACTGGTGATCAGACTCTGGATCAGTAGGGACCTACTTAATTCATGATTTTGTGGAAAATGCAAACTCTGCAATTGTCTGCAAAACCAACTAAAAAAATAATAAGAGGCTAGCTCCCCAGTGGGAGCTGGTTGACCTTGCTGCCTCAGTCTACCTGGGAGGGGAAGGCAGGGTGGGACAAAGGGTAGTCGGCAGCCAAGGTGGCAGCTGTCCCTTCTTTCCCTCCTCCCCCCAGGACCTTTCTGCTAATCAGTGACGAGGGGCAGGGCTGTTGGAAAATGCCAATGAAATTGGTTCCGTGCCACAACCAAGCCGTGAAAATTCCTTTGTTTGGCTACACGTTAAGTAGGTCCCTACCGATCAGTCTAGTCTCTTAGCATGTTTAACAGCTCTTTTCCATCAAATGAGATTTCTTTAGATAAAGCTCTTGAATTGTTTGCTCTTTTGAAGCTGCATTGTGTCCAAGGAATCCAGTTGTCAAAGTGTATCAAGATCTAGAATGAAATATGGTAACTGATATAGCACGGTCTGACCCAGCAATGGCTCTGATGCACAGGATCAAGGCCTGAGGCAACAATGGAAGTGGGCTTCAAGTCAGGGAAAGGATTGAAACACAAGGAAAATGTTCACAGTAGCCAAGTCTGTTGAAGAGATGGATTGTCAAGTTGGAGCCTCCAAAACTGCTTCCATTTTCTTCCTTAGTTATAGATAATGACACTAATCCGGTCTGGAGGTGACTGGTATGTGGATCACTGTGGTCAGAATCTTGTTGAGAAAAAAGACCTGAAATTTCCTAGCAGGCTAAAAGAAATATTTTTTTTCACCATTCATGCTTCTAAATGCTCTAGCCTTACTGATGAGTTGAATGGGGCTCAGGAGGTCTGTACCTCTGAACTGGGAACAAATTCCTTTGATGGCATATGGTAGTCTCACTTTCACTTTGAAGAGCATCCTACTGCTGAAAAGCATCATGTCATTCTTGGCTGCTTTGAGTTTGAGCCACGTGCTCTTCATCCGAGTGCTTATCCAGTAGGCCCACGGGAGCTTTTGGAGATGGTGTCAGCACAGAGGGTGACTTACACCTGGGTGCTAGCTGCATATCATTGGAACTGCAGAATCTTTCTGTTTCTCCAAGTGTTCTTACATAGATAAGGAAGATGGGAGTAGAAAAGGGCAGATTCTTGTGAGGTGTCTGATAGTCAACCACTGCACTTCGGGATTTTGTCACAGCTCTTGTTCAGCTGCCCCTTGTTGGATATTTACTAATCCACTGTTTGGACATACATACTGAGACTGTGTTGTTTTAAACTCTTCTTTGTCACTGGTTAGCCTCCAGTTATTGTTACTGCTCTCTCTGGCCCTCTTAGAGAAAACTGTCTGTCTGGTACCCCTTTGGGAAGAGGGACGCTGTGCCTCAAGCCAGTTACTCTGGGTTTCAAGATTATTGTTGAACCTCCCTTTCTTTTCCAATACCTTTCATCTTGTGCACATTCAGGTTTGTAGTTTACCCATTCAGGAACACGTTATGAGTGACTCATTGCTTGGTCAGCACCCATCTGGAGTCCAGACTTGAAAAACTATGTTGCTCTGGGAATAGCCAGTTCTTTGTCCCAAGGTTTCTTCCATATGAATGGATGGTCCTCAGGGTTTAATGATCTTCTGTATTTAGCTTTCTGGAAGGATTTCTCCTGACACATCTTAGCTGTCCCAGCTCAATATGGAGACTCCAGAGCCACTGTAAAGGAACAAAACATTTTTTACGATCAAATAGTGCTTGGGGAAATCAAATAGAATCTGTTAGTTTGACATTGATACTAGAGTGTCCATGGTATCAAACAGATGTTATAGGTTGTAATTGGGCAAGTCCCCATATCTGTCACAGTGATGTTGGGAGCTGTTCGAGTGCTGAGCTATTTACTCTGTGGCTATATTGTAGACAAAGATGAGCATCATGTGAATAATTGGATTAAAAGCTGCAGAGAGCTAGAGTAGTAAGGATAATGAAATCTGGCCTCTATCCATTGTCCTAAGTGCACTAGAGCTTTCTGTGTGCTCTATTTCAGTGCCTGTACAGTATACTGGATATTGGTAATTGGCATGTGGAGCTTCATTGTTGCTACTTCTTTAAGACTTTGTCTTGAAGGCGAGGTGGAAGGCAGGTTAATTACTGAAGAGATTTTTTTTCATCCAGTGCTGGCTTTTTGAAGCTAAAGCAAACTCTTTTCATTGTTTTCCAGTGAATATCAGTTGCATCCTTCTTGAACAAGCTTGAGACTTGTTTTCTCTTTTAGTTTTATTGTAGCTTGTAGGACGATGGAGTTTCTTCTGCTTGGGCTCCTTTGGGAAAGCTACCTATTTTGGATCCTTTAAAGGATAGTAATAGCAGGCAGCTAAATAAATTAATATTTACTTTTGTTCTCCATGGGTTGACAATATAAAGGATCATGTTTCAGTTAAACTTGAACCTTCAGATGTTAAGAAATGGGAGAACTGTAATTGTCCATGCAGGTGCAATTGAGCCCCCATGTGTATGTGCATTTTAATTAAAAGTGGTTGAAATCAGAAGCTTCATTCTATGGGCAATACCAATGTTATTTATTTATTTAAAATTTTTTAAATTTGTCTTTACCCCAACTTTCAATGAAAAGTCAAAGATATCAAAAGCTTTCATGGAACAGAGTTGGAAATGCTGAAATGTTTTATTTTGAGGTTTTATCAGTGTGTAAGTAGAAATGTTTCTTTTTCAGTCTTCAAGGTTTATTTGGTGTCAGCACAATGTTAATCCCTTTCTAACTGAACTACCACAGCATCTTAAAAGGATTTTTGTGAAATCTACATGGAGATGTTGAACAGATGTTGGACAAACCAACTACATACACTTGGAGGAGATGTTGGACAGACTTTCAGGCATGAAGTATCCTTCTTCAGGCATCCCAAACAGACCCTTGACTGATATGGTTCCTAGATGATCATACCTACAACACTCCAGCTGTATTGCAATAGCTTGCAAGAGTTGAGGGAGGTCATTAACTGTGTTAGTTTGCAGGCTGGGAAGAAGGCAGGGTAGAGTTGTAATCTACCTGCTTCAGGCCCCCATTCTCTTCTGGTGGCTGGAACCCTCAGTTAAGCTGCATTTTTCATAAAGCCCTGTAGACATGTGGATCCCTGAGGCACCAGTGTGATTTATCTGGAGAGGAGTTTGCAGAGCACTCTGAGGTGTAGTTCATCCAAGGACGCCAGCTAACAGAAAATGAGGTCATGAGTCATCCAAATGACAGTTCCCATAAGTTGCTGTTGCAGAAGGACAAAGATTAATAATACACAAGCTTGAAATTGAATATTTCGGTTAAGTCTTGCAGACTGAAACATTCTGATTTGGTTCCGTCCATTTCACCCCCAAATAAATTGGTTTGTTTAGGAATTTTTTTTGTCTTTTGGAGACTTGAATGGCAGCACTCTTTACTGCTACCACCTTTCAAGTGCCTGTTCCAAGGCATGGAGAGAGGACATTTTTTTTAAACGAAACACAGGAGTGATTGTGAAACACATCCCCCTCTCCCTAACCCCCATTCTAAGAAATGGTTGAAATATTTTTTATTAAAAAAACAAAAATAAAGGCAAAACCCACAATTCCATAGAAATTCAACCTGAAAGAAGTAAAATTTCATTAAAAACAGTTGGAGTTCAGCAAAGTTACAAATCATCGTAAGCAGGACCTTATCATACGAAGTGTTGTTCAGCATGTATTGTAAGAGTCACTACATTTACTGCCTTTAAAAAAGAAAATAGAAAAAAAAAGAGCATTGTGTCTCTCTCCTCTGCGGAAACTGTGTTGGATTCATTACCTCCCCCATGTCCTTCTGTTAGACTTTCTTTCTTTAAGTTTTTGTCTAGAAGACTAATTGATCCTGATTGATCAGCAACATCCGATTTCAGAACATTTCTCTAGGTTTGGTACGTTAGTGGAATTTCTCTTTCTACTAATTGCACTGGGCAGTCTAAATTAACTGTGGCAGTGTACAATGTACATTATTAGCACAGGGGAAAGCTAATCCAATGACTCTTATATGGTGTGTTGTTACTGCCATCAGGTTTAAAATAAGATGATCTCATAACTAAGCCAAAGGCTTTTTTGGGGTGGAATGGAAATAACAAATCAAAACGTAAATGCAGGCTATTTAGGGTGGGTTAGAGTGCATGCTATTATTTGCCTTGATCTACAGGGCTGTGTTTTGAGAGCCGAGCAATTTGAGTGTTGCAGTGAGATGCTCACTATAGGGTTCTGTGTGTTCTTTGAATGGATATGCATGAAAATGAGAGGATTTTCTCAGAGAGTAAAGGTGAGTTTTTGTGCTTTTTATATTGCCTTGGTATCAGATGGGAATGCAGCAGCTTGCTGAATGCTTCCTGAAAGATGCTGATTCTCATGTTACAGATTTCTTGATGGATGTTTCTGAAAATTTTCAGTTATGTAGTCTTTACCAAAATGGTGGATGTTTTTGTTTGTTTGTTTGTTTGTTTTTTTTATAATGAGCCAACTAACTTGCTAGTTATGTCTGTAAAACCTAACACATGCAAACCATAGGAAGGTTTTATTTTGAAGTAGCCAATTAAGGTCAACATGATATCTCCCAATGAGGGTTCACCTTGCCTATTTAGGACAAGGTAAACTGCAGAAGCTTCTCTTTATTAAGATTTTACAGTTAACAAGAGTTAGTTATTTGCTGCAAAAGCATACCTTTCTGGTTCATTAAAAAGAAACCCTAAATGACTAAAAAGCATCAGGAGTGTTTTGTATTCCTAAGTCATGTAGGAGCTTTTGAATACTCTGTTAGTAGGATCTCAGCCCTCCCTTTTGTAAGGGCTTAATGATTTGAAGGATGTACTGTGATAGTTTCCTTCACTCATCCTCCCAGTAGGTCAGGAGATAAGTTTTATGCCCTTTGCCTGCCTCCTAATATCTATCGGGATGGCACCAAACAGCAAACTGTTGTTAGTGTGTGTGCCCTTCTCAATCTGGAAATCAGTCACCTTCATTTCACAACAATTGTACAGGGTTCCTTTTCAGACCTTGTCTCCTTCAGTTCTAAATGGAAAATATAACCTTAAATGTTGTAAAAGCTTGACTTTAAACCTTAAGGCCAGTAGAGCTGTGTAGAAATTGTGTATTTTTCTCAGGGTTATTTATTTGAAAGGGAAGAGAAAAACCTCCAAACCCTAGAGTATATGAAGCCCAAATATTTCAGCACTAAAGACCATGAAAGTAAAATTGGCTTAATTGATTTTCATTGCTCAACCCAATAGAAAGGCAAAAAAGGAAACAATGTAAGTAGTGACAAGAAAAAATGGATTTTTAAAATTCTCACTTCTGCTAATCTAAGGCTGATTGATAACCTAAGTAAATTTGTCTGCAATGTATAATTAAGTCAACGAACAACCTTTTAGATAAAAAGGTCAGTGATAATGCTGATTCTATTGTTGTGCTCTTGTCAGTTATTGAATTACGTGTAGAGAAATCATTCTCTTAAAAAGGAAGGAAGAAAAGCCACAGTCGTGTGTATTATTTAATATTTAATCCATCCTATTTATTGACATCCAGCTTTTACTGTGACTGAGCTAACTGTACCTTTTTTTCCCTTCTTTCTGGCCTGTGCCCCCCCCCACAGGTGTGATATCTTCCTGTCTCTACTTCTGGGGTAGAGTGCTGAAATGTTCTCATCTTACACTGGGCCTTGGGGATGCAGTTTTCTTTGGGCACTTACATGTGCAGGGAGCCTGCTCTGACGTGCTGGAAATCCAGCGCATTGGAGCAGACTCTATTAATCCAGTCTGTTGGAGCACATAAATTGACATGCCCTGACAGCCTTGTGCATCACGTGTATCAGCGGTGCAACACACTTCTGCAATGAGAAAATGGTGGCGGTGTGCTTTGAACTAAAACATGTTTGATGCGCTTAAGTTCAAAGCATACCACTGCCATTTTCCTAGCACGGAGGCACACTGCGCTGCTGATGCATGCAATGCATGGGTGCTTTAAATTAGCATGGCTTGCTAATTAAAAGCACCTGGTACCACATGGACAGCACATGTAAAACACCCTTTTTGTCTTATCTACTACACTAGTAGATCCAAATGAATTCTAACATCTGCATTGCTTTCTTCCAGGAGCTGCTGACTAGTGGGGTATAGCATGACTTCTTAAACAGCTAACCTAACAGTCTATGCCCACATCTATCTATCTTACGGTTTATCATTACAAGTGTAACTTAAGCAGCCTAATTTCTTTATATACCCCATATATGTCTATGTTAGCCTAAATTCCTGCCATAGCCACTGCGTAAGTTCTGAGATTAGTCACTCCCTTCTCTTCTGAGAGTTCTGAGAAAAATGGCTGAAGATCTTCTGATATCCTTGTATTCCTGGTTTTTTTTCCTGTGCTAATGTTTACAGCTTTTCTTGAGACTACTTTCCTTTACAACCCTGCGTTTACCAAACAAACGGTCACACTGCAGGCATCCCCAGTAACTATATTGACATATAAAATATATTGATAAGTCAGTGCAGGGGAGGGAGCTCCATGTCTGTAAACTGTTTTAAAGGATGTCCCAAATAAACATTGTGCTGGTTTACTGTAGCCCAGTGATTTTTTTTTTGGTCTTATTCGCAGACCCCTAAAAATTTTTGAATGGAGGCACAGACCCCTTTGGAAATCTATTGTGTATATAGCAAACATAAGTCGATAATTACTGACAAACTGTTGTATTAAAATATAAATAATATCACCAATGACAATAACAGTAATACAATTTTGTGAACTCACTATTTTGTCATCATTTCTAATGAGATGGTTGAGCTTGCTTCTTGACAGAAAGCATTTAAAAGTTTGGTAGGATAGGTGGCATTTTCAGTCTTAGATTTCCTTCAACATCCAGTTTGTTTCAGGATTTTGTTTTTATTGAAATGAAGGCTGATAACTCACTTTCACATAAGTATGTGGTGGTGACCACTGTCAAGACTTAAATGGCCTTATTTATCATATCAGGGTACTCCTTTATTTTATTTTCAACCAGAACCACCAAGAGGTTTCTGTTTGAATTTAAGTACCCCCTCATAGGATAACTTGAGTATAATACTCTTCTTTAGCTCTTAGACAGGACCTAGAGTTGCAGTCTGCTACAAAGGGGTTATGTAGCCACTCATTCTCATTGCCTGTTTTAGGAAAGTAGTGGTGAAACTGAGATTTGAGTGCCAGCAAGTGCTCCTTGATTTCACTTTGCACATCACTGTCCAGCATCAACTTGTTTTCAGCCCAGAAGCTGTCAAGGGTTTCAGATGCATTGAAGTTGCTTTCTCTTTCTCAAGAAGCCCAGAGTTGAAGCTTCTTGGCGAAAGCCATCAGGTACAGCCCCCTGCTTACGTAGGCAACCATTCACCCAGGGATTCTCCCAGATTGCCGTGTCAAACCCACATACATTCACATGTATTAGTTGTGCTGCAAAGATGAAAAGTCGGGGCACTGACTAAGCTACTAGATATCCCTGTTCCCCACAAGACTTTTGCTGGTGACTTCACATCAGTTTTGTAGGACCTAACCTTTCACTAAAAGTATGTGCAATTCTTATTGTTCAAAATAAAGCTTTTAGTAAGCACCTCAAAACACTACCAGTTTTCCCAATGGAAAGTCCATCCCAACTGGTACGCAGGCAAATGGAGGGGCGGGCTGTGGGGCTGCAGCATTGCCAGGTCCCATGTGAAGAAATGGTGGCAGCAGGGTGAGGCAGGGCTGCCTCGCTGCACTGCTTGCTGGTGCTGGGTTGCCTGCTGCTGGTGCTTGGTCAGCCTCTGGCAGCGGGGGCACTGGAGCAGCTGCAGAAGTATCAACGGCAGTGCTTCCCCTTCGGGTGGGACCACCATCTTTACAGCCACCTTTTGCGGACCTCCTAGATGTGTTCTGTGGACCCCCAGGGGTCTCTGTGGTCCATGGGTTAAAAACTACTGCTTTAGTCACTGTCTGGTCATTGGCAAGCCCTGCCTTCCTCAGAATTGAACCATGAAAGGGTGAGTGATCTCACCATTGCAAGGAGGGAGTCAGTGAAGGCACCAACCAGCACACTACTCCAGGCAGGTCAACTTTATGGATAATAATGATGCGTTAATGGCAAAATGAGGGGGCAGCTTGGCCTGGGAAGGGATATCAATTTCATTCTGTAGCTGCAAACATGTGTAAGTAATAAGAACAAACCACTGAAGCACCCTGAATTGCACAAAGAAGTACTGAATGCAGCAAAATTTCCGTAAAGTTAAAATATGAAATATGCATCTCATATTCCTTCTTCGAAATTATACCTTTAAAGACTCTTTTCTTTTGTGCTTTTTCCACTTTTCAGAAGCTTCCTTTTTCTCTCCCCTTACAGTCCCCCCCCCC
>NW_005842284.1:1019553-1021354 GCF_000455745.1 Alligator sinensis | reverse complement strand
TAATCTGCTCTGCAGGTTCCGTTAGCCTTCCTGGTATCAGATGGCAGCAGTGCATAGGGCAGCCCATGGTCAGCCTGTAACCCAATATCAAGACTGTGATGGAGGAATGTTCACGACAAGGTCCTGTTAGCCCTGCCAACCATGACCTCGCATTGTCGGCCCATGTTCATCTTGGAGTCAATAATGACACCAAGATCCCTTTCCGCCTCCGTGCTCTCAAGTAGGGAGTTCCCCATCGTATAAGTGTGCTGCTGGTTCCTACTACCCAAGTGCAGCACCCTGCACTTGTCCGTATTGAAACACATCCTGTTCCTGTTTGCCCACCCCTGTAACCTATCCAGATCCTTCTGCAATCTCTCTCTCCCTGCTAGCGTGCTCACCTCCCCCCAAATTTTGGTGTCATCAGCGAATTTAAACAGGTTGCTTTCCACCCCAACATCAAGATCGCTGATGAAGAAATTGAACAGCGCAGGCCCCAGGACCGAGCCCTGGGGGACTCCACTACCCACCTCCCCCCAAGTCGAGTATGATCCATCCACCACCACCCTCTGAGTGCGACCCTTCAGCCAATCTGCAATCCATCTGACTGTGTAGGCATCTATGCCAGTGTCGCCTAGTTTATTAATTAGGATGGGGTGAGAGACGGTGTCAAAGGCCTTGCTGAAGTCCAGAAAGACTACATCCACCGCGACACCTGCGTCCATGGCCTTTGTGACCTGATCATAAAAGGCAATCAGGTTGGTTTTTTTTTCCTTTACCTGCTTTGTTTCTTTTCTTCCCTCTGTTAAACTTCTCTTAGCTATTTGCCCCTTTTCTTCCTCTTCCGTTTCTCTTGCATGTTGGAGGACTCATCTCCTCCCATCTTGCCCTGTTATTATATCTGTCCTCCCTACTCATCTCTTTCTCTCCATGCTATGGACAGTCCCTGCCTAGCCCTTGAAAGGTTTGGGTATGGTGTGTCTTTATGTAGGGTCCTTAAGGAATCCCTGTGCTGTATAACGCTGGGTTGCAGACATGTGTCAAGGGATCATAACCACCTTTTTCATGTTGAAGAAGTGAGGCCCTGGCTACATGAAAGATGAAGCCAGTGAAAGAGTTGGGGTATGGCAGAAGTACAAACCTATTGAAAAGATTTTCCTTTGCAGCCTTTGCCCCTACAGGGAGCTCTGCTTGGAGAATCCTATTCTGTACATGCCGGCAGGTGTGTAAAGGACCCCCTAAAGATAAAACTGTGCCCCTATGCTTCTACAGGTAGGACAAGCTAATTCTGCAGGGCAGAAGGGTAGTAAGGTGCACTAAAGGATCTGTTGATGATAAATTTGCACAGCATCTTTCTATAGTATGCCCAGATTTTGCAGCATTCTCATTTTTCCTCACCTTTATGTGCTCTAAAACTCGCTCATGGTTTTTTTTCCCTCGAAGAAACCAAGGAAATGGTTTTAGTATTTGTTGATGTGAATGGCTGTTTAAAAACAACTGCTCTGAAGGAGGCCTAATTGGAAAAAAATAAATGAGGAACTATCTGCCATCTATCTGAATATATTGATCTTCCCAGTAAAATGACTGTTTTAACATGCGTGGCTTTCAGGTTTCTTCTCCTTTGGTCAGCCAAATTGGAGTGAATGGAGTTATCTGTGTTAGCAAGCACCCTGTAAAGTTCATTACAAAGGGAACAGAAACAGGAGGAATGCTAGTTTTAAGTGATGCATGGTATTAAAGAGAGGATTGAGTGAGAGCTTGGATAACCTAGGGCAGTGGCAATGTAAGAGAGAAGTTTACACCTCGGTGTAGAGTTGTAGCC
>NW_005842284.1:1017440-1019522 GCF_000455745.1 Alligator sinensis | reverse complement strand
GGGGGTTGCATTATTATGCTGACCACTGGGGAGTTGGGGTGGTGGGGACGAGAGGAGTCTTGTTTGCAGGGGCTCTCTCCTCACTTGAGGGGGAGCTGGTGCTACTGCTCTTAGCGGTACTGGCTCAGGCTGCTACTGCTGAGAGAAGGGCAGCAGTGTGGGCTCTCCAGGGTGCCCTGTTTCTGGGGGGCAGGTCTGTGCTTCCCGTGACAAAACTTCCCGGCATGTTGGGCATGCGTCTGTACCTGCTCTGACGGAGACTCCTGGGGGAGGGGGGCATATTAAAGCACCCTCTTAAGTCGGCATGCATGGGGCTGGTGTCCCTCTGCCCTGCAGTTATGTTACTGCCTCAATAATGGATGGTCTCAGAACTCAACTGAACTTTTACCCTTTAAGCAGTGATGTCTATGCTGAAGAAATGTGTTTTTGTTGTCAGTGCCTTGACATCTACCTTCCTGTTAGTCATTAGGTATTCCCTGTGTTCTAAATGCCTCCCAGACCTTGTGGGCAGAGAGGTCTTTGTCCTCTGTCTTTGATAAAATGCTCTAGGCCTGCTACCTCTTACACAGGTCTGAAGTTCACTTTTCTTTCCCCCCCCCCAACGGCTATTAGCCAGTTGCCCCAGTAATAATCCCTTGGCAAATTGTTCAGGTGATTCACTCACCAAGCAGAAGATTTAACTCTTTTTCTCCACTGGAGCCCAAAACACATTCAGGAGTTTGGGAGCTAGGAGGTGAGTTTAAGACCTGGAAGATCTAAGCAAGTAACTGATTAGCTGGGGTAAAGGTTGGCTGTTCCTTTTAAATAAATGAGAAGCAGCTGAACCTTTTGCTCACTGTCTGCAGCTTTAAGAGGACAACCTCACACAAGGTCACTTTCAGGTGGCTGTCTGGGCAGTGTATGATTTGATATACATTTTAATGAAAGCTTTAAATTCTGTGGAAAATTAGAAATATACCATCCATTTTTACATGCAGGGTTTCATACCCAGAGGTGGCAAGTTGGACTGTGACTTTGTCACAGCCTGACACAATGAATTCTGTAAAACCAGGCTGGTTTTGAAATAAAGCAATAGTTACTTGACACAGGAAAAATCTTCAGGAAAATTAGAAATGAAAAAGAATAAGATTGACCCATGCCAGCGATTTATGCACAGCCTAGCTTTCCAGGATAGGATTGTGGATTATAACTTCAGCTGCATTAGTTCAATGCATATCTGTAGCACCTGTTGTCTGCGTACACACCAAAGAATCTGTTTACCACAACCTCATCCAGTGAATGTTGTTTGTACAGACGGTATATAAAACTGGAGGAGTGTCACACAAAACAAAATTGCTTATCACCTATCCCTATCAAATACGCTTGTCTGCAGATGGTAACTCAGGTCATCGCACATTACAATTCCTTTTTATTAACTTCAGATTTTATGTTTGTTCTTTAGTGCACAAGGGCATCAAAGTATTTTTGGTGATAACATTTAACTCTCTTCTGTGTAGCCTATCAAAATGGGTAGAGGCTATGTAGTGTGTTACTATGGAGAGTGTATGATTCCAAGAAAAAGCCATTTGAGTTTTGATCTCCTAGTTTATGAGAGTTTCAGCACTTCTTGATAAAGTTGCCTATTTTCTAATATATGTGCAGTTAAGTGCTAGGGGTCAGCAAGTTTGTTGCCTAAGCTAACCTACTGTATACGATAGAAAAGTAATAGAAGGAAATCTAATCAGCCATGAACTGAAATATTTCTTCTGGAAAATGTGTGGGTGGGTGATTACCAAAACTTACCATAACTAGATACAGGCAAAAGGTATTTTATTCCTCTACTACTCTATGGAAATGGTCCTGTCTTCTGTAATTTCTTGCATAGACTACAGTTTTTGCTGAATTTTATTAAGTTAACTGAGCTAAAACAACTTCACCCTCTGCAAGGTTAGCTAGTTCCACTGAAGTAGATGTCCTCCAGCAATGTTTGCTCCAGAATTACACACATGTTCCTGGCAGAGAATGAATCTACTCATAGCATATTATTTAATGTCTTACTAATTATGATTACAGCCAATCAGCAAACAAAACAGCCCCCCCCCC
>NW_005842284.1:992809-1017409 GCF_000455745.1 Alligator sinensis | reverse complement strand
CCAAAAACAAAAAAAAACCCCCCCCCCCCCCCCCAACTCTAAGCTAGATAGGAACTGAGAAAGAGAAAAGGGAAAGGCTAAGGGGGAAGGGATTTGAAGTAGTTCAGACACCAATCTTGACCATGTTGATCAGGAATGAACAATAACTAGGATATTGGCCATTGGGGAAATGGCACATTTCTGAGCTGTTCTTTTCTTTTCTCTGCTACCCATAGTGAGATGTTTTGAGATAAGGTTGCTGTCCTATGTAAGAATTGGGTAATACCTTATAAAATAATGCAGGTCCTTTAGTGTTGTTCATTATGCTCTGTACCTTCTGTGTTCTATATATATTTAGTGAACATGATTTTCTGGATCTTACTAGGCTTGTGTGGATGCTTTGCAATTTTATTTTGTTTATAAAGAACAAAATGCAATGTTTTCCCCTATAGAAAGCCTCCAGAAACATATATTTGGGGTGAAGAGCATTAGGGAGAAACTGATTCAAAATAAAAATGTCAAATGCATCTTGTAAGCATTACTTAATGGAATTATATTTTTCTAAAACAGTCTCAAGCATTTGGAACATGGTGTATAGAATGATACATATTAGACTTTCATTCTGTGCTGTATCGGGGTGATTTTCAAAAAAACACAAATGCTCAACAGGTGTTGAATTCCTGTTGACTTTTGGTGGGGTGGAAGTTCCTCACTGCAATTTATCTTTGAAAATGTTCTTCATATTTAAACGAAAACATACCATGTTATCAGCAAAATTTTAATCACTACATCAAATAAATTGCTAAACAAAAAATGTCTCAGATAGCATAAAGGGTTATCCATTAATGGTCAAATAGGAAGGTGTCATTTTAACAGTCTGATGTAAAAGATAGTTGAGAGAATTCAGTTGCTATTAGCATGCAAGAGAAAGGAGGGATAAAGTTGTTGAAAAGTAGTTTAGAATTTTTTATTTTATATTAATTTTGTTTGGCTTACACATGAATAAATTGTAGTTACCCAAGCTAGTTTTAATCTGTACTTTATGTCTAAACAAACTGCAATTACATCTCCAGTAGTAGTATAAACATACCTTAATTGTTTGCAGGATTAGGTCTGAATATCAGTGCAGCCAATTATTGAGCAATGTAGGAAGATAGCTAGTAGGACTATGCAAAGCTTCAGTAGCTGATTCAGTTCGGAAGAGATTCAGCCTGATTCGGGGACTGAATCACCGAATCAAATTGGAAGACCAAGTAAAAGCTCCAAATCAATTCAAGGCACCTGAATCAATTCAGAAAAGCCTTGGGGAAAAAATGTGGCCAATTTGGAGATTGGGCCATAGGCTAAACAGTAGGCCTGTGTGAGTCAGCAGCGATCCAGTCCGGCTTTGGATCCAGTCGCTTCGGATGGCCACGATCCAATCCAGAGCTCCGGACTGGGTTTCCGCCTCAATCCGCCGAAGTGGCTCCGAAGCTTTGGAGCCACTTCAGAGATCCGGCCATAGGGTATAATGGGGAATCAATGAAATATCAGTGTAGGGGCTTGAAAGCCAAATTCATGTCACAGCTGTGTCTCACACCACAGGGGGGTCAAAACTGCAGGGATAGTAGCTCTTACTGAGGCCACAAAGCCTGCCAAGTTTCAAGGAGATCGGTGCAGGAGTTTGGGGGGAACTGAACCTCAGGCTGTGGACAAGCAAAACTTATGACATGGGTGATACTGTGTGTGTTAAGGTGCAGCAGGTTGAAAGCTGCAGGGATGGTGGCCCCTGCTGAGGCCACAACGCCTGCCAGCTGTTGAGGAGATCAGTGCAGGGGGGTTCTGGGGCCCTGCCCCCCTAGCTGCTGAAAGACCAAACTTGTGCCAAGACTGTCTCTGTCTTGGGGCAGTTGATTGTCTGTATTGATTCTTTCCTCTCCTTAGTCTGGTTTTGTAGGTGCTAATTGATGCTCGTTAAGTCGTTATGTAGTAGCTAGGTCCTGTGTATTGCGCTGGCCCCTTAGTCCCTGGTCCCTGAGTAAATCATGATTGATTGCTTGGTAACTGGTAACACAGCAGTTTAGCAGCCAGGCCTGCAGTAGTGTCTCCCCTCCCTGCCCCAAGACAGACACAGTCAGTCCCACAAGCACCCATGGCACGAGCTTTTCTCGTCTGCAGCTTGAGGGGCAGTTCCCCCCAACCTCCTGCACTGATCTTCTTGAAACTTGGCAGGCTTTGTGGCCTCAGTAAGAGCTACCACCCCTGCAGTTTTCACCCCGCTGTGTTATAATGCTTAGATGTGACATGAGTTTTGCTTTCAGGAATTTGGGGTGCTGTTGCCCCCAAACCCCGGCACAATCTTCTTGAATCTTGGCAGGATTCATTCTCTCTGCATAGTCTATCACCCCTGAGAATTTCATCCAAATTGAACCACCCCTGCAGTTTTCACCCCGCTGTGTTATAATGCTTAGATGTGACATGAGTTTTGCTTTCAGGAATTTGGGGTGCTGTTGCCCCCAAACCCCGGCACAATCTTCTTGAATCTTGGCAGGATTCATTCTCTCTGCATAGTCTATCACCCCTGAGAATTTCATCCAAATTGAACAAAAAACAAAGTTATAGATATTTTATTGTTCCCCCATTATACCCTATGGCTGGATCTTTGAGGTGGCTCCGAAGCAGTTCGGAGCTTCCAAAGAGCTTCGGGAAGCCTAACAAGGCCAGTGCTTCGACCCGGATGTGCTGCTTCGGACCCTGAAGTGTCCAAAGCTTCTCCGGATCCAAAGCTCTGTCTGAAGCCTCTCTCAGCCCCACTAAACAGGCAGCTGACAGCTGCCTCCAGCTGGTAAGTCTTTTGGGGTTGGGGGAAGGAAGGAGGGAAGGGTTGTTGGGGAGGGAGGGATTGGGGCTGGGACAAGCTGCCCAGCCAGGGCAGAGGGGCGTGGGATGCGAGCACGGTAGCACTGGGAGCAGGGGCTCTGCCTTGCTGCTGCTTGCCCAACTGTGGGGGGGGGGCAGCGGGATGCGGGGGTGGCTCACTCCAGATGGAAGGGGGCAAGTGGCAGCAGGGTATAGCCCCTGCTCCCAGTGCTGCCGCGCCAGCAATCTGTGCCTTCCGTGCCGGCTGATGTGCAGTGGCAGGGGAGAGTCCCTGCAGCTTCCCCCGCTGGAGCAGAGGCAGGCACAGCTGGGGGAGCCACGGGAGAAGCCCCCATGGCTGCTCTGCCCAGCCCCATCTCCCACCCTGCCCAGCCTCCTGGCAGTTAAAAAAAAGCCCCACACTCACTGGATCTTGCAGTGGTGACTGGGGCCTCAGGGCTTGTGGCAGAGCCCCCTCGCACAGCATGGGGCAGTGGATAGCAGCGAGGATGGCACCCACGCGGCTGCTGCCTGCGGACACATGGACTCTGCCACAAATGCCCAGAGGCCCCGATTGCTGCTCCTGCAGCTGGTGAGTATGAGGCTGTTTTTGTTTTTTAAGTGCCGGGGGGATGGGGCCACGCAGGGCAGCCATGGGGGCTTCTGTCGTGGCTCCCCCTGCCCTGGGAGAGGCAGGCACAGCTGGAGGAGCTGTGGGAGAACCTGCAGCCACCTGGCTGTGCCTCCCTCTCCCCTGCCGCTCGAAATCAGCGCTGAATCTTCTGAAGCTGATTTAGCTGAATTGATTCGGGACAGTGATCCGAATATCCGAATTAAATCACTGTCTTCCGAATTGGCCGAATCCAAATCTGAATTGAATACTTACCTATTCGCTTGGGCCTAATAGCTAGCTAGCTAGCTCGTTCCACATTGTCCCATATTCACTGACCTTTCTTCAGTAACGTAGATGGATAAAATAGGCTGGTAAAAGGCTACATGAAAGGTAAAAATAACCTTTCGTAAATGTAGCTATTGGATAACTAATTTCTTAATGTACTCTAGATAAATGCAGGCACATGTTTTAAAAATAAACAACACTAAATATATAAATATTCTGGAAGGAGAAAATCTTGTTTCTGTTCTCAGTTAAGCATTGTGGCTAAGCTGCAGGCATTGAAAACTAATTTGCTGGTATGGATTCCACTCCCTATTTTCACTTGATGCCAGGAGACTACAACAGTAATTTGTACGGTTTGATTTACACAGTTAACTCATTGCTTTCAAATATGTGTGCCCCTTATTGCCCCAGTTTTATCTTAATATAGTACATATGGCAAACATTGCTTTCAGTTTTATTTGCATTACCCAGTTATGGGTAATGACTTGTTTTGGGCTCACTCTTTGGCTTATAAATTTGAGTAATAAAATATAAATTTTTATTTAAAATCATAAAAAACCCAAACAGCTCTCCTCCTTTTCTGGAAAATAAGCCATGTTCCTTTGCATCTTCAACAGGAATCTTAATTTTTGGGACAACTAAGAGTTTTGTGAATGTGGAGACACTCATGAAGAATACTCTGAATTAGCTAATACTGAATTCAAGGTGGATTAGAAAAAATGTATTCAATTCATTTGTGGCCATGCTGCTTCAGAATTCAAGTGGACTTAATTTGATTTAGCTTAATTACATTCCAAAGTGATTCATTTCCACTTGAATTTGAAGTCATACATTTAGTTCAGATTAATTTTCTTGAGCAACTATGGATAAACAAGCCCTTACTAGGTTGGACCTGTTTTATGCTAACCTCAGTTCTTGAATACCTGTTTGACATACTATAAGGAAAGTTAGTGTTTCTGCCCTCCTGTGCAGGTTTTGTCCACAGAGAAGTTAACCAAGTGAAAATGAGTTACCCTTTATCTCTTTTCAGCTGTCAATTTTCTCTTTAATGTGGTGCTCAACTGAGAATACCAAATTTGCTCTCGCGTTCACTGACCTTTCTTCATCAACTTACATGGATAAAAAGATGGTGGTGAAAGACTAGATGAAAGGTAAAAATAACCTTTAGTAAATGTAGCTATTGGATAACTAACTTCTTAATACACTCTATATAAACACGGACACATGGTTTAAAAATAAACAACACACACATGAGAAGGAGAGACTCTTTGAAGCCCTGAGAGAAACACAATCCTCTGATATATTTGCAGAACTGTTTCACAGCTCACACAATACCTAATTGCTCTAGGACTGAAATCTTCCTGATGGAAATAGGGGAATACAACATGGACTTCACATGTAAATTTTGCATGTTTATTTTTGTTGGCTATGTCTATTTATTTTTTCCGTTGTAATAATGTTCTCTGAAGTTTTACCCTGACATCAGAAAGCAGTATCTCTCCTGAGGGGGAAATTGTTGTCTCAGTGCAGACAGTCTTACAGAAGGTCGTCCCTTCATTATATTCAAATTTACCATGATTATGAACAGAGCCCTGAAAATTCGGTGACAACATCATGAGATTTAAAAAAAAAAAATAAAAAAGTTAGGTTGTATTTATTAGCTTTGCGGATGCTGTACCTTTAGAGTGCGCTCAGTTAACATTTTCAGGTTGGTTGGCTGTTTTTTTTTTTTCTCTCTGTAGGCATGAAGAATAGAAACTTTTATTTCCACTCCCCACTCCCCTCTCAGTAAAAGTTGAGATCCTCAGAATCTCTTAATTCAAGCAGCTGGAAATGATAAAACAACAACAGAACCAAACATTATGAGACCTGTGATACAGTTGTGAGAGTTGGCAACAGTGAAATTCAGTAAACTTGCATAAAGATGATAAATGGGGCAGTTGGAGGAGGGTTTTCTGAAATGAAAGTGAGCTGCTGAATGCTGTGTAGTTCCTTATCACTATCAGTGCTAGCTTTCAGCTATGAATATCAGTGGTGTAGAATTGACAAGAGAACGGCAGACCCCAGCAGTAGTGTGTAATTGATACAGCCCTTTTTGTGCTCCATTTGTAATTATCCTCTTGGTAGCTTAAAATTAAAATTTTTGTTCAGTTCTGTTTGTGTGTTGTTTCCCCCTTTCCCCCCTCCCCATTTGGCTATTTCCCCCTCTTCTCCAGATTTCTACTGGAGCTAGAATTTAAGGTGCCACATTGCTTATGTTTATTTCCTTTACTTGCATTGACTGATCTCAGTAAAGATCTGGGAAGTTTTGTTAGCTGCAGAGGAAGGAGGGAAAACATTTGTTTTTGTGTGGGTTCTATGTAAACTGCCTCAAAAGATTCATTTCTCAGTGTCTGGCATGGTAGTTAGTATTGATTATTTTAATTTAACACAACTGATTTTTTTTTTTTTTTTTTTTTAATGGAGAGAATGTTTCCACTGTAACATTTTAAAGGTATACACCCTACTTGTTAAAAAGGGCATCTCTAATAGGTAATTACACAGATATCTGTTAAAGAATGGAGTTATCAGGTGCTGGCACAACAGCCAGTGGCACGGAATAAACATGACTACTTCTGTCGTCTGGTGCAGCTGCCATCTGTGTGTCACTGCCCATTATAGTTTGAGTGACTTTCATTGCCATGATTGTAGTAAGTATGCATCTGAAGCATACTTTAGGTGTGTTCTAGTTTAGGTCAACAGTGGAAATTAGCCTGGTAGGTAATATGTATGTGGAAACTATGATGTTAATTGTGCAGTGGTTTTGTTGTGGTTGCATAGGAGAGATCCAAGACTGGTGACAAATACTGTAGTTTGATGTGGCCTGGCCTGTTCTGTAGGTCCAAGAGTACAATAGCAGAAAATGCTGTAGGTCAGAAATGAGACTGACTAGTAGGGCTTGGTGTGGGATCCTGCCATTAACAGTAACAAGAAAAACTTGCAGCAACTTTGACAACTTGATTTTTTTTTTTTTCTTCGGTGTATTCCTATAACATTTGCATTGCCTTAGTTCTGCCTCAGTACCTGGAGAAACACAGGAATTAACTTGGAATAGTGTCCTATCTCCAACAGTGGCCACCTAGATGCTTCAAAGGAAGGTGCAACAAACCTTGCAGAAGGCAATTATGGGATGCACTACTTAGAGGGGAAGCTGCTTCTTTCTACTGACTTCTTAGTTTGGCTTAAATGTTACAACTCTGAGTATCCTTCTTGCCTACTCTATGATCAAACTGTCAAGGTGTCAGTTTAATTAACAATCCTATTGGATTGTTAATTATTCTTTATGATATTAAGAACAATTTAGAAAAAGTTCAGTAGTGATTTACTTGGCATTGTACTTAGAGGTGCAGATCAAAATACCTTGTAAATTACATTGCAGTTTTCCTTTAATGGAATATGTAAAGTGTCCTTTGAAAGGCTAGAATTAGACTTGAAAGAATAATAGAAGAGATCAACTTTTTAATATCTTAAAAATAATTATATAGTTGAATCAGGTGATTTGAAATAGGAGAGCTGAAGTATGATAAGTTGAGCATAGGAAGTTATAAAAAGGAGCATCTTCATTGAGTTCCTTTACAGAAACAGAAGCTCCTGTAGATTGCCAAATCCTGTTTAAGCAGAGTTACAGTACTGCCGTTCACTTTTATTTTTAGATCAACTATGCCAAAAATAGAAAAGGGAGTGGGGAAGTGAAAACAACACAAATATGCCTCAGGGGCTACCCTTTTTCATGTTATTCTGAAATTGGAAACAAATGTTGCAGACAGTTTGTTGGACAGTCAGTCAGTCATTGGGCTAGATTGGGTTTTCTCTTACAGGTATAAATCTACATTAACAGTATTAAATGGTATGCATGTCTACATTTTTTTCTATCTGTAAAATTTTGCTATCACTAATCCATTTGTGTGGGTGGTTTCCTTCTCCATATCTTTGGCTAGTCAGTTTTTAAGCAGGATTACAGATTGTGTTGTACAGGCAGTTCTCAGACTTATGACACAATTGGTTCCTGAAAAACACATCTTAAGTCGAAATGTTGTAACTCAGAACCAGTTTTCCCATAGAAAACAATATTATAAATGGAGGATAGGTTCCTGAACCAAGGCCCAATACCCTATTTTCACCAAAAATAACCCAGAATTTTGTACTTAATCAATTATAGATGAGTAATATAGCTACATTAATGTATTTATATTGTAAATAGCAATCATACTGATTTGGAAGGACTTCTTTGAGGAGACTTTGCTGGCCATTTTGAAGGGCTCTTGGTTCGACTTTTTGAAGGGTTTTTGGCTGGAGTCTTCTCAGGAGTCTTGGCTGCAGGTTTTTCTGGAGTTTTGTCTGCTTTCTTAAAGAAAGTGTCCAATGAAATTTGGACAGGTGTTCTCCAGGGAGATGGGTGACGCAGAGAACTTGTTCGCTGGCATGGCTTGGTGTCAAATCAAGTGTTGTAAAGTCAAACCCGATGTCAGAAAGTTGAAACGGGGTGTCAGTTTATAAACGTTGTAAGTGCGAAATGTTGTAACTTGAAACGTTGCAAGTCGAGGACTGCCTGTATAGCATTTGGAGAGCCCAAGTAAGATCCAAGTAAGAACTGCCCTTACCTGTAAGAGCTTAGTTTAATAGGCAAAATGGGCAAAGCACAGGCGAAAGTTAATAGCATTCCCATTACTGGAGTATGGTAGAGCAGTTAAGGCATCTTGCTACAGCTCCACAGATTTGTATTGAAAGGGACACCCAGTCAACCCAGCTCTAAATGGGTACTTGGTCATTAGAACTGGGGAGTTAAAAGCGCCTGGGTTCAATGCTAATCGCATCCCTCTCGCGTGCCATTTTTTGGCTGCAGAAACTGGTGTGCCTTAACCATACTATGCCAAAGAGCTTGTGTGGAACTGTTGATATATCTACTTTGTACAAACAGGGAACTGAGATAAGAGATGATGTGATTTGACCAAAGTCACGTGGGAGGCTTATGAACTAAATTTAGGTAGATTTTGGGTTTCCCGAGTCAAAATCTAGTGCCTTGACCCCAGTAGACTGTCTTTCTCTGAAGTTAACAAGAATTTTTGTGTTGTTGAAAGTTGTGCAACTTCTCAGTTGTGAATGCCATAGGAGTTCAAACAAAGGAAAGGACCATTTTATGCTTGTATGCATTCCCCAAGAATTGTAATGATTCCTGTTTTTCAATCCCCAAAGATATGGGTGTCCATACTCCTATCTAGGCATGTCCTTTCATCAGCAACGATTGCTGTCACACCTGAGTACAAGGCTAAAGAGCAGAAGAGTATGCTTGGATGCTTTCTTTGAAAAAGTAAATTGCAACAATAATCTCTCCTGATTAATGTGCACATTTTTGAATGTTCTGAAGTCAGGTACTTGCTTGTCCCTGTAAATACCTCGTATTAGAACATTAAAAAAAAAAAGTTTTGGATTATGTCTGTTGCCATAGCAACCCTACAAAAGAATTTATTGGATGGGTTTTTTTGTCAACTATAGGTGAATTTATTCAGGAGATTAGATAGATTGCACATTGAGGGGAATTAAGCAGGACAGTGTCTGTGTAGGAATGTAGAAAGTAGGGAAGAATGAAAGATTTAACTGAGGGTCTTACCACTAAGATGAAACCCAGTGTGAAGAGTTGCAGTTTGTGGATGTACATTTTGTCCATATTTAGACTCCCTAGGGCTTTGGCTGAAAGAGAGGAATTACCTGGGAGGAAAATTGCCAGACAGAGTTGCCTGCCCTGCAAGTTAGAATATTTTGTTTGTCTTTATATCTCTTTCAGTCAATTTATTTATCTGCTTTCTAGATTCTTTACTTTTTGATAGGGGAGATCATTCTAACTGATGTCCCATCTTTCAAGACCATGAAAGCACACAGAATGCAAACCAAATCCAGCTGTGACAGATTGCTGTTAATTGTAATGTCATATCCCTAGTAGTTATCTACTATGCTTCAGTGCCTAGAAATCTTGACTTTAGAAGTATTAGCACTAAATCTGCACTGCTGTGATTGAAGCTAAATCTAAGCCTTGTTTGCAGATCCAAGGCTTGAGTTAGGCCTTGGAAAAGTTTACTGCTTCCTGAAGCATCTGTAGTAGTCTGCCAAGTGTTTCTAGCCTTGGCAGGTTATACAGCATTGGACTTTAAAATAATAGGTATTATCTAACTTATTGCAGTGTATCATACTTTTTTGCTGCTAAATGTTTAACTTCGAAAAGATTCTCAGTAATTTTATAAAGCCAAAATCTTAATAGTTTTATCTCTGCTCTGAGGTCTCTCACAGAAAAGCAGTTTGAATTTTGAAGCAATTGCAGTTTCCACATGTCAGAAGGGCTACTGAAGTGCAATGAAGTGTAGACAATATCAGATTTAGGGGGAATTAAAAAAATAAGTCCAATATTTCTTGTGTGTGTGTGTGTGTGTGTGTGTGTGTGTGTATTTTTTTTTTCTCAATGTGGAAACACAAAATTCAAGGTGGCATCTACTCAGATTGTTCTAATAGAGGGATCTACAGTAGATGTATACTGGACCTGAGATCACTTTAAATTGGGCTCCCTCTACAATAGTACAGGTTTCTATCTTTTTTGATGAAAAGCAAAATTTGTTCTAGCATAAAAAGGTGAACTAAGGGTGGAAATATGTCACCTGACATCTTATTTGTGCCTCCATAAAAATATTTATGGTAGCACAAATACTGAGCAAATAGACATAGATGCCCTTTATTGCATCATATGAAAGGAAAATCAGTGGTGCAACAAAAGGTGGAAATAGATTCTGCCACTTTATTGAGGTGCTGGTTTGTTGCCTCTGTTGTGCTTTCCCTGCTCAGCCAGACACATGCATCAGGTATAGGTAGGTAAGGAAAACCCTGTTTCCCTGTTCAGCCAGACCCAGAGCACAAGAAAGCAGAGATATCACATTGCCCCTTGTCCCATACCATTAAGAGCGAGACAAGGGGTGACATGTATTTCACCCAGTGGGGTGGATCAGCTGTGCTGTGACGCAATCTCAGCACAGCTGATCTGTCTTGTTTGGTTATGTCTGTATCTAGTATAGAAGTTTAAATAGTTTGTGGGATAGTGGGAGAAGAGGGGATTAAGCATGGCTGTGACTCAGTCTTCCCTTCCCTGCCCCCTCCCCCCACCACTGTCAGGACACGCATCTCTTTTTGGGGAGGCTGGCATATAACTGTAATTGATTAATAAATAAACAGAGAACATTCATGGAGTGAGCTTGAAAATCATGAGACTTAAAAATTGGTTCTACTTTGCCTTCTGGTTTTAGAACCTTTTTAGGGTTTGCTTTTCCAAGCTTTTTTCTACAACTGTTAAGGCTTTAAGGAGAACAAGTATCATGAGACTCCTAATAAAATCACAAGAGCTGCAACACTGTGATAACAGACAATAAAGTATTTGAAAAGCAATTCTTCCTTGTTTAGACCCTGCTTCTGCAAGTGCTTACACATGTATTTTCCTTGACTCCTCTGAGTAGTCCTGTTGAAACCAGTGGGACTGCTCATACTGGTCTGGTTAAGCAGTAAAGCATGTGCATAAATGTTTGCGGAATTGGTGCCTTTCATTCTCAGGGTTCTGTGTTGCGTCTTCAAGAACACAAATGACATTGCTATTTACAGCAATGCATAATTTGTTGTTGTATAGTAAATATGGGATCTTTTATATTTGGGCTTTAGGTTGTTAACTTTGCAGCATTACAGTCCTGGTTACCAGGTTCTCTCCTTTGAGGCATGAATCAGGCAGGAGTTCAGCTTGTAGGACCAACAAGAATAAAACATTATAAAAACTTATCTTCTGTACTAGAGTCAGAAAACCTAATTTTGAACACAAACAATCAGTAGCTTTGTTCGGGTAAGAAAGTGCTATTTTTCAGCCCTGCTAATTACAAGTATTCAAAAACATCAGGCTGCCTCTCCTTCTCAAGTAATAAGATGGGAATAAAAATCATAATGTTAAATAACAAATATTGGGCTCTTCTTATGTCTTGAAATTTTGAAGCCCTTGTCATAAGAACCTTAAAATGTGAACCCTTTTCCCTCATGAAGTGAGCTAGATTTAAAAAAAAAACCCAAAAACCGTGACTTGATTACATGTGACAATCAGATGGCTCCAGAAGGTGAAGCTTTCTGGTAAGCTCTAAATATTGAGATATCTATGATAAAATCATGGAAATTTGGAGCATCACATTTTTGAACAGGTACTTGTTTTCTGCATATACTGTGTTTTAGGATCCCAGTGCTTAAAATTTGCAATGAAGGTGTTTCCTTGGCTCAGCTATAGCACTTCCTCAAATTCCCATTAGTAATCTGTGAGATTTATAGCAACCTGCCTGCCTGCCTATTTTGAGTGTGAATGGTGTGGCAGTCTCTTTCAGTAGTGTTAGGGTATATAGAAAGAAAAGTTGAAAAATCAGCAAGGTGTATTCAGCCAGTGGCTGGCTTTGCAGTGCAGCATGGTCTGAAATGGAAACTACACTTCCCCGCTTCCCTCCCCTTTTCCTACCGGAATTGTTTATGGATTTTAACATTAGGCAAACATTGCATGAAAGTAGGAAGTAACACTGAGCAGAGAACAGAACCTAGGGCACTTGTCTAGAAGCAGGAGTGAGGTGTGGCTTAAGGACCCCTTAAGGGGATTCAGATTACCTGTTCTTCTGACCTCCATCCACACCCCCACGTCCTTCAGCCATTTAAAAAAGAAAGCAGCTGCAGCTGTATTTTGTATGTCTGTTAGGTGAGTCTTGAGCATGCCTACTCAATTGGTCCTCTCAGGGAGAGGTAAGCACTGCTCTACCCTGGTCTGGGTGCTGATGAGCTTAAGCAGAACTTTTCAACATGTGTAGGAGCAGAAGTGCAGGCACTATGGAAACTTTCAGATCAGAAAGAGAGATGCCTACCAGTAGTGTAACAAGGGGAGCACCAGCCCCCACAAGGCCCTCTTAGAGA
Source organism: Alligator sinensis (assembly GCF_000455745.1). Taxonomy (NCBI): domain Eukaryota; kingdom Metazoa; phylum Chordata; order Crocodylia; family Alligatoridae; genus Alligator; species Alligator sinensis. The sequence continues at coordinate 1,004,697 of NW_005842284.1, read as the reverse complement.
AAGGGGTATGTGAATAGCAGCTGCTGCCAGCCCAGTCCCTGCTGCTCAGGCTGCAAACCCTGGCTGTTATGTCTCTGATGCCTAGCAAGTTTACGTGCTTCCAGGGCTGCTGAGTGAGGATGCTTTGGGGTTTACACTTAGAACTTAGGCAGCCAAAATCTTGATTTTTCCCTCCCTTTCCCTGCTCCAACAACAAAACTCAACAACAAACAAACAACAACCGCTCCCCTCCTCCTCCGTCCAAAACTATTAGTCCAAGAGTAATGGGATTTCAGACTGTGGAAGGAAGGAGGATTCAAAGGTATGAAAGCTTAATGGGGAGTCCTGGGGTGTGAAGCACAAAGGAACTGTTGGATAGGTTGAGCAGCTCTGACTAGAAGCAGCCAAGCTTGAGGAAGAGACTTGGTCTGAGCAACATTGAGCATCCAGGCCAAACTCCAGGAAGAAAGTAGCATTGCATTCTCTGTAGGACTCGTGGGAAAAAACATTTGATGTATTGGGCATTGCTAGCAAACCATTGCCCTATCTCTGCCAGATACAAAGGGAGAAAAAAAGAGTGGAGGAAAGAATGCGAGGAAGAAGAGTATAGAATCAAAAGAAAATGTGTTAACCCCTCCTCCCCCCAGCCCCCCTCCCTAACAATGGAATGGAAGGGAAACAGGAGAGAACAGAGAGGAGACACTTCCATGGTAGCAAAATAACCAATTTTTCCCTCTACCACTTAAACCGTGCTTGTAAGAAATGTTGTCTTCAGACATGTCTCTTGCTGCTCTCCTTTATGCTATTCCTCCAATCTGTGTCTCAGTGCTTCTCCATCACTCGGATATATTTTCACGTAGCACTAAAGCAGAATATGTAGACTCAGCATAATAACCCCTGGGGAAAAGTGAGGGCTGTATCCAGATGTGCTGTGTTGCTATTTTCATTGCAGTACTCTGCACTGATAACTTGCAGATGTGGCTTGACAGAATGGTTGGAGATTTCATTCTAGATGGTCAAAAGTTTGTTCTTGTTTGGAACTATGTACATTAAACCTGCCTTAATATCCTAAAAGCAAACATGATATGATGTTACACTGGGGTTACACGTCCTATAAACCTCAAAGTACTGAATACTAGAGATCCATTTACAGATGCCGTATACACAAAAGCTCAGGCAGCAATAAAATACCATATAGACATAAAAAATATGTTAAATTTGGCCAAATTTGGTTTGCAGAGAATTTTAATTGAATCCAACTTGTTCCCCAGTTTGCTTTTTTTTCCTCCAGGATGAAAGGAATCTATTTCAAACGCTTGATCAAATGAAGCAATATATCTTCCATACTTTGAAAACTGTTGACTAGCCTTGTTGCCCTATGTGACCTACCTCTAAATTGTTAGAATCTGAAGGGGAATGTTCTTTGGATTCCAAAAACCACTTTTTAAAAAGAGCTACAGCTCAATTGTTGAGAAATGTAATTAATAAATCACCGAGCACAAAGCCTGCTGTAGACCTACACAAAATTTACGTTCTTTCTGCTGGCTTAATGAACAAATACTAACCTAGGAGCTGTATCACTCACAGGAGCAGTAAGCATGTATTTATTATCTTGTGTTTGATATAATCCATCATGGCAATGCATAAATGAAGGAGTGCATAAAACTGAGCTGTGTTAATTTTAGTTTCTATTACAGATACCAGGGAGTAAGAAATAACTTTGTCAAACGTGAAAGAACAAAATCGATAGGAAAAAATACTCTATTGTTTGTTTGTTTGTCCCCCCCCCCCCCCCGCCTTTAATTTTGTTATACAATTTGTGTAGCATTTTATCCCTAAATAATGGAACATTTCTATTTTTATGCTTCGTACTAACTTCTCAAATGGTTTGGGGAGGTGGGTGGTGTTGAGGGTTGTCTTATTCTAGGGGTTGGTAACATTTTTGGGCAGAGTGCCAAAAACATCTGCAACCTCAACTTTTAAGATGTTGGTGTGCCAGGGCAGATAGTGGGAAGCTGCGAGGGGCCCAATCCTTGTGGCAGTGCAGCCTTGGCCACAAGCTGGTGAGTGTCCAGCTTGATGGTTAAGACTAATTGCATGTTCTCTTTCTCTGTCTTTGTCTTTTTCCCTCTTCTTTTTACATAAAGTGGAAGTGTCAACAAAAAGGGATGGAGGGCTCCCTCATAATATAATGCAGCTTATAAGGTACCTAGGATATTGATCTGGCGGATGTGACACCTGGAGTCCAGTCTCTGCTTCAGTAAATCTTTATAGTTTATGCATAATGTGATAGCATCAACAGGAGACATTTGGCACAACTAAGCTCAGCATACCCTGTAAGTAGGGCGATTAAGTCTTTAGGAAAGTGACAGATGTAGGTTCAAACCCTGTCAGGGAATCTGTATCTGAGTTGCCAACATGCTGTGTAGGTGCTCTAATGATTACTGGGCTGTTGGATAAAAGCCTCTGATCCCTTCCTTTACTATACCAGTAGGATTTGTTTACTTTGGTAGAAAATTAAACTTTTTGTTGGACAACATGAAACCAATTTTTCTGGTTTTCATTTTGGCAAAGAAATTGGAAAAAAAATATTTTGATTCCTTTTGAACTTGTCCTTTTTTCTGTTTTTCCCAGCTTGGTTTCAAAATCAAAAATCAATTATTCACACAGCTCTGATTAGCAGCGTTGGTTGTTTGAATCATGACTTGGGCCTCAAGGGAAGAAAAAAGGCTCAGCTTGTTTTTTTTTATTTCGTTTCTAGTTTCTGAGCCTTTTGGGTACAATTGGGTGATATTGTCTAGCTTCCCTTCACAACTGGAAAAACTAGAAACTCGCTTAAAAATAATGAAAGTGTAAAATCAGGGAAGGTTGGCAGCATGTGTTTTGCGCATCCCTGATTTCCTGTCAAAATCATCCTAACACAGTCGTGTTGTAGACCCTTCCCAGATTTTTTTTTCGTCATCCTGCTAAAGACAAATGAGGAATGATTGGAGAGGTGACCTAAATGTGACAGGTGAGATGCATTAGTCTCACCCAGGGGTAGAACAGGTTAACTGCATCTCCAAGAACCGAATATGCCTGCATATGTATTGTAGATTTCCAAGAGAAGAAGCCAAGCTACTTGGTAATCTTGTTGCTTGCAATCCATTTTTGGAGATGGGTGAATCAGCATTCTCAGCAGGAAATGGTAGTTAACAAGCCTGTTAAAATGCACCTGATCCCCTGAGGTTTCAGATAGAAAACAGCAGGTGAAGGAAATGGGGAGGAGGAAAGGAGAATAATGTGAGAATCAGAAATCTGGACTCCTTAAAGAGGCCTATTTTCTTTGCTCATTTGGTCATCAGCGACACTTGTATGATTCCAGTGCCTTAAGTTCTTCTTCCATCTGCCTGATGACCAATTAACACTGACCAGTTTTTTTTGACCAGTTAGCACTGTTCTAGCTGGCTGATGCATCTGGAACATAGTCATATACTTGGAAGAGATGGATTAAAGGGAAACTTGTAATAGAGACATAAGCTTGATTCTGATTCTTTCAGAATTGTGGAACACTTGCTGCGAGTGTTTGACTTAAGACTAACATTGCTCTTATCTGTTATCAGGCAAATGTTTATTTTCAATTTTTTGCCAATGACTCCACACCAAGGAAGTGAAAGTACTAACCCTGTAATGCAAGCATCTCCAAATTCCTGTGATCTGCAGTACAGCTGCAAAAACACCACATACTTATTGTAATTCACTTGAAAGCATTTCTGGATCCCAGCCCACAAAACCTTTCTATGTTAGCAGTGGGCAACAGATACATCACTATCTATTGCCTCCATGTATTCCTTGGCTGCTGAGTGAATGTTGCTATTGCTCTGGGTTTCTCTTTACTCTTCTCAGTTCCTGAGATACCCTGCCCAGCACCAAGTCATCCTGATTTCTGTGCAGCTATTCATTTCCCTCCCTACCATTAATTCCAAGAAAGTGTATCTGGTGAGTTAATTGTGGTCAGGAGATTTCATCTTGCAGAGAAGTTCTAGCTTGCTTCCCTCCATGCATGTTTGTAGTAGCCCTGCCTTTGGAGGAGTTAAACATCTTCAGTAGGTTATCTCATGTGAGCTTGTCCTGGAGAATGAATGTTATTTTAATCTACATCATCTGCATGACAATGCTGTCTGTGCTCAGGAGGGTCCCTGACTAGCCAGATGGCAGTCTGATTTCTCTGCTACTCATAATCTGTCTTTCTTTTTTTGTGAAGGGAAAGGGAGAAGAAGAATTCTTAATCTAGTTCTTCTGGTCACCCTATTTGCTAAAATAATAGATGTATTTAGATTCCCCTCTGTTGGAGTTCTTTTGAGAAGAGAGAGAAATATTCTTGCATTCAGTCTCTTTTTAAAAGAGTCTGAGGGAGAGAAAATCTTTTTTTTTTTACTCACCCCCCCCCCCCCAAATCTTCCAAAGGGAGGGGCTACGGGGGAGGAGATGGTCACATTCTCTTGTGAGACTGTTGAAGGCATTTAAAGACGTTACAAACTCTTTCTGAAGAGCCAATTTTGAGAATTCTCACAATTGGCATGGATTTCTCAGACTTCACAACTAACCTCCTATACCAAAAAATTAACTCTGCAGCATTTGCCTATCTTCTCTTCTTCCAGGCATCAGATGTGGCTGTCCAAGGTCCTCATGCAAAGCTTGATATGGATGTTGTCCTTGAACTTTCTCCATTTCCGCTATTTGGTGTCACACTTAATGCACCCATTTCTCTCTCGCTTATTTCTGCTCCTGCATGTAGCCATCACAGTTCTCTCGCTTATTTCTGCTCCTGCATGTAGCCCCCACAGTTTTTTTCACCTTCCCTTAGAAGGGAAAGATGGGTTTACATACATTTGGAGACCAGTATTTGCATCTGTGCTGCCAACTGAATGATAGTAGGTGCTGAAAGGAAAAATAATTGACCAGGTTAACCAAGGTCCTCCACAGTCAACTTTATACTTGCTTGTCTGGCTGTATAGCAGTAATGCTTGAATCTGGTCCATGCTGAATTTTAGGAAATGCTCATTGTGTGCAATTTTCTGATTTTTAAGGCTGGGAAACTTTAATCTCTGGAGAGTCCAATAATGCACTGGTACCTACAAAATATAATAATAGCAGCTGCTGAAAGAGACTGATGTGGCAAAAGATCTATAAACTAAGACATGGCTTGGTATTAGGAGCGGAGTTAGGTTGAAAACAAACATGAGGGTGGGTAAGGACAAGGAAGAGCCTAATCAATAGTGGTGTGAGTAGGATCTAGGTTAGAAAAATCCATGCTGTGTATAGTAGGGTGCCTGTTGATATTTGATCAGAATTTCAGACTCAGAAAGGTGCACGTAAGGTTTATGCTCAAAATAGGTTGTTATGGGAATATATATATAAAGAGTAAAAATAGCAGGGGTCAGAATTATGTGTCTGTCCTGCTTTCCTCCTGTTGCAGTTCAGTAAGGTCATGACTTTAGGTGATTAAGCTTAGACATGGGTTTCAGATTGTGGAAACTACACGAGCAGAAATGCCTTCAAAGTTGCAGAGAATAGCTTAAATGTCATCGAACTTGAGAACGGCAGGCTTGCAGGAATGTCCCCTTCCTCTGCATTTCCCATTGACTGATCTTTTTGCCCCCTTATATGTATTCTGGCTGCTGTGAATCCTAACAAGAGGTACTTAAATAGGTCCATTCAGAGTGGAGACTGAGGATGCATGACTTAATTCCATGTACAGCAATGCACGCTTTAATTTTAAGGTGAGACAACACACAGTGACCACATTGAGGTGTAGTCTTGTAAATTTGGATATGAGATGGAAAACAAATCTTCAGAAGACTTACCCACAGTGAACTGCATAGCATTTGATAAATATAAGGGCTTTTGTGTTCTAAATAACCATTGATTCTGTTAAATTATGTTTTGCAAATGGGGCAACTTGACTTTCCCTAATGGATCAAATTTTTCTTTTGAGGTAGCAGTCCCGAGAATCTTCCTTGCAGGGTGATTGTCTCCAGTGCTTTAAGCAGTATGATACCACCACCACTGCCATCTCGCTAACAATGTTTATACAGTATATAGTTAGACTTGCTGTGGTGTTTTTGATAAGTGCAGTTATGATAGCTTACCACATTATCAAAACCTTTTTAGAATAGAAATTGATTTTTTCTTTTCTTAAAGTAGGAAAATTAATCATGTGGATTGCTTGGGTTTTTTTAATGGTGTGTTGTGATCCATGTTGTTCTTGCAGTGCTAGTTTATCAAGCCTCTTATCTTTATATACATATTTTTTAAATAATAATGAAAATATTATAACAGTTCTTCTCGGGAGTAAGCTCTACAATTAAGGCAGGAAAGTCTTTTCAGTTATGCTTCATGATTTCACTCATTCATAATTTTCTAGGGAAAAAAAAAGTGGGATTTTCATCCCCGGCCTCCATGCCCCCCAATTCCATTCTCTTTATTTGGCCCCAGGAGTTGGAGGAGGCTGAGTGAAAGTTTTCTTTACGTTGTTTTTAAAAAAGTGTGTGTGCACACATACTTTATTTCAGTTTTCATACTCAGCTAATTCAAAATTGGCAAACAGTTAATGTCATTATGTTGAGGTCTTACCTGAGTGGGAGTAGAGGAGAGTTTATGGTACGGTCATGAAGAATAAAACAGTCACTTTTGGGCATGGTTGACTGGCATCCACTAAAAATGTGCTCTTTGTTTTATTTTGGTTTTTTCAGGGATGGCTTTGCTAGTAGTCACAGAGGCTGTCTGGCTAATTTGCATGTAAATATAAAAATGCAAAAATATTTACTGTGTACACATATTAGGGCTGCAGGTACATTTTTCATATAGTACAGATAAAAAATTGACACTCACAGATGTAGTGGCCTTCCCCAAACCAAGAAAAACACACAACCACCTTGACTGAGAGACTTCCCCCTTGACTGAGAAAGTCACTAGTACACAGATCCCCATTCACAAGTTTGCCATCTTTTCCCAAGAACAGAGGTGGACTTTTCAGCTTGTTCTGAAGAGCTAGATTTAGATAAAGGTGAAAACAAATCCTGAAGATCACAGCCTCTAAAAGAAAACATCCTAACCTTCTGTTGAGTCCAGGAAAGGGACAAAGGCATAGCGTAAGTGAATTCAACTGCAGAATCATTGGTGTGGGAAGAATGGAGGTCTCCTAAATAAGCAAGTTTGAGGCTACTTAGAGCTTTGTCAGAACCAGCAGACCACCCATGTAGATCATGAAGCACTAGGGCTTGTGTGCATGCTCGAAAACTCAGCTTCAGATATGAGTTTCTGTGTTCTATGCCAGCTTTGTTTTCCAATATGGCTTAAGGCAGGGGTGGCCAATGTGCAGCATACGTGCCACAAGTGGCATGGGCAGCCTCTTTGCACAGCATGCAGCAGATCAAGGAGCAAGCAGGGAACCCAATGGCTGGTAGAGCAGGCAGCAGAAAGTGGAGCAAGAGATGAGGCAGGGAGTGGGGTAGAGAGCAGAAATCAGAACAAGCAATGAGGCAGGGAGCAAAAAACAGAGTTAAAGATTGAGCAGGGGAAGTGGACTGTTATAGCACTTGAGGGTGAAGGGTTTACCTTGTGGCATGCCCACCAGAAAGTTTGGCCCCTACTGACTTAAAACATAGACAACCAGACTTTAATAACTTTCACCCCTCTGTCAAACTGACTCTGGAATATCACACCCAGGAAGTTCATTTTTTTTGGACAGAACTGAAAGTTAGGAATGGTTATATCACCACCACATTTGTGTTGGAAACCAAGGGACCACTACAGCTACATCCACTCCAGCAGCTGTCACCCTAAACACTTTTACAGCCAAGCTCTGCTCCAACCATATCTACTCTGGACCCCCGTGACCAGGATGCATACCTTAAGGATCTGCAGCCGGGATTCTTGTACTTGCAATGCAGTCCTAAAACCCTAGCCACTTAAATCAACAGAGTCGGACTCAGACCCACTTTGACCTATATCAAAGAATGAATGAACACTGATCTGATGTCAATTCCACGAAGAAACACGAGCCTGTTACAATGTTTTAATTTTCTTGGACGTGTTCCCAGACCAGGACTAGGAGCTAGGGGCAGGACCAGCTCTCTGCTCTTGTCAGGCAGAACCAGTGCTGCAGCTGTGAAATTCACTTGCTCTGCTTGGACCCAGCAGTCTGGGAACAAGCCTGTGGTGATCCTCCTGCCCGGGGGTGCATGGGCACCCCCTGTCTGTGAGCCCCTGAACTGTGGTGCGTGGGGCTCCCAGTCATGGGAAGTTGCTTCTTGCTGGTATAGGGGGAGCCAGGATTGGACTATGTCCAATACCCTGCTGGTACAGGGGGACTCAGGATTGGATTGGAGCCAGGATTGGACTATGTGGCATGGCAGGAGGTGCAATTGTGTGAATTGCACATTAGATCCCATAGCACATTTACCTGCATGTGTAGAGGGAGCCTAAAGGACTCAGGTATGCACTTAGCTTTGGGGCTTTTCAAGCGTTTAAAACTTAATAGATTTGTTGTTCATGCATCTAACTATCTCGGTGAATTAGGATTTAAGTTTCCAGTAGACCATCTGTAGGCTCGGCAGAATTCACTTTTTATTTATTTAAAAAAATTTTTTAAAGGCTATAATTTTCGATTATTAACGATGGAAATGTGTTCCTCTTAGTCTGAGTGTGAAAGTAAAATCGAAATTTATCAGTGTTTACCAATAAAAATGGAATCCTGCCAAGCCTAATCAACTGTCTTCATATCTACTTAATACTGGGAAGAACATTTAACAGCAAGGGTTTGGTCATCTGTAGGGACAAACTAAAATTTGCGATTTTGCGAAAACTGAAATTGGGCAATATCTGTGGAATTTATGAAATAATAATGATAATAAACAAACTTACTAGAAATAACATGCTGGCTCCCCAGTTGGGGGTGGGGGGGTGAGAGGGGGAAGAGAAGGGACAGCCATTGGTGCGAAGTGGAACAGCTGAGATGGTGGCCACTGCCTTCCCATCCTCGCTGCAGTTTGGCTGAGAGGGCTGCCTGTTGCACAGCCCAACCCCTCTCCACCAATTGGTGGTAAGGGGTGGGCCCACCAGGGCCCCTTAAAAAATCAGAGTCATGGGGAGGGGGGGCTGCTGTGATAAGCTCATGTAAATAGTGGCTGGCCCCACAATCATCCCATGAAATTGGCTACCTACCTCCTTGATTTTGGTAGGTCCCTAGTCACTGTGCTGGAAGCAACCCTTGCCTGTATCTCTGATCTCATTTCCTTTCTTCCTCATTGCCCTCACTGTACTACTGATGTCCTACCAGATGCCCTTTGCTGTGGCTTCCTGCTCTCTTTTTATGCTGACGTTTATGCCTAGAATTCCCTTCCTCCTCTAATGCATCAAATGACTGCCCTCTTTTTATACATATTTCTGGATAGTGACCTGCTTTTCTTAATTCAAATTCCTCTTCGAAAATATGTCTAGGTTCCCTGGGACCAAGATCACCTCTTCCTCCGTTTTGCAAAGTGCCATACATGCTAATCACATTCTGTAAATAGTAATGTTATTCTGCCAGAATTTAGCTCTTAAACATAGCGCTATGAATATCTTTGAGGCAAATCAGTATAGCAATATTCGAACCTTGGAGGGGTCACAAGAGAAATGAATTTGATGGTCTCATCTTAGTCCCCATTGTAGCTCTTTCTATTACCTCAAATGGAAATAGTTGGACATTTATGTAGTTGGACAGGTATATAGGTGGACATACTGATAGCCTATTTTCAAGAGAGCTCTGTAACTGGAATAGTAGAGGTATTGCAGTCAGGATAAAGGTGTATTGGCAAGCTGGGGATAGGGAGAAGCCTGCATTTTGTTTTGCTGTAATTCCCACATTTTCACAAAAATCATAAGTACAAATATTTTTAAAAATACAAAATAAAAAATGAGGATGGAATTACTTTGAGAGTGCTTTTGACCATTATTTTGGGGGACTTTGCATGCGTTCCCAGCTAGAGTGATGAGTGTGGGGAATGCATTAGCATTGCAGTATTCATCCCTGCCAGCCCTCTATCCACCCACCCTTAAAGGGAAAAAAATCTACTTCAAATTTAATGTAGCCGTTGGCAACTGTTGCAAGTGATGGGGAAATGAACCTGTTAGAAGGGGGAAAAAATCATGTATTGCAGAGGTAGTGTGCGCAGCCACTGAGGGAATGAATAGTTGTGTGCCATTCAACAGTGTCTATCTGTTGGGCAGGTTGCTATGAAGACGGCTTCCTTGAGTTGCTCCATAGATGGTCTTGTGGACAACAGAATTAGAGGACAAAGGATGTTGAGGTGCCCTGTGATTCTCTCTGGAGTGTAAAAAGCTTTGTGGCAGCGGGGAAGGAAGATGTACTTGGCATTTAATTTATACACAGTTTCTCCTGAGTAATTATCTTAATAAATAGGGTTCCTTTTTGTTGTTGTTGTTGTTTTTTGTTTTTTGTTTTGTTTTGTTTTTTTTTTTTGGTATTTGCCACACATTGAAATTTTAAAGACTGTATTATTAGTGAACAAAGCTATTATATAAAGCCTGTTTTCTCCAGTTTATTTTAATGCTCCACATATGACATCCATGGAATGGTAAAGCAAATATTTTTACTCCTTTCTTAGGCAACACATTTCAGTACTCTTCCTAGTGGACTGTTAGCATGAGGAAGCTGATCAAGGGATTTTTCTGTGTGTGCTGGGGAAATCATTTTAGTTCTTTCATATGTGGAGTAAAGACAACTCATTCCTTCTGTATTTCAGAGCTGATATTAGAGTGTTCTGCAAATAGCGCACATTCAGAAATCTGAGAAATAGGACACCCCCAACCCATATAAACTAAGAAATTAAGGTTACAGAGCTGAATTCACCGCCTGGTTTAAAAAAACAAAATGGGAGCAAATATTAGCTCCAGTGACAAGCTGGAATTACATTCTCAGACAGGCAATTGCATTTGTTTCCTTTTCATTGACAGCAGACTAAATTACTAGTTATCATTCACAAGATAAAGAGAAGCTGCAGCATTAAGGATGGTCAAGATGCATTGCTAAGAAGACTGATAATAGATGGACAGAGATCCCCTTCCTCCTCCTCTCTCCACTCTGCAAGGTGGAAAATAGACAATTGGTCCTACCTGTGTAATCCATTTGGGGAGGGTTTCACTCTCTGGTGACATTCATAGATTCCTAGATGTTAGGGTCGGAAGGGACCTCAATAGATCATCGAGTCCGACCCCCTGCATAGGCAGGAAAGAGGGCTGGGTTTAGATGACCCCAGCTAGATGCCTATCTGACCTCCTCTTGAAGACCCCCATGGTAGGGGTCCCCAAAGTTGCATGCAGTATTCCAACTGCGGTCTGACCAGCACCCGATAGAGGGGAAGTATCACCTCCTTGGATCTGTTCGTCATGCATCTGCTGATGCACGATAAAGTGCCATTAGCTTTTCTGATGGCTTCGTCACACTGCCGACTCATGTTCATCTTGGAGTCCACTAGGACTCCAAGATCCCTTTCCACTTCCGTGCCACCAAGCAGGTCATTTCCTAGGCAGTAGGTGTGCTGGACATTTTTCCTCCCTAGGTGCAGCACTTTGCATTTCTCCTTGTTGAATTGCATTCTGTTGTTTTCTGCCCATATGTCCAACCTGTCCAGGTCTGCTTGTAGTTGTTCCCTGCCCTCCGGCGCGTCCACTTCTCCCCACAGTTTTGTGTCATCCGCAGACTTGGACAGAGTACACTTCACTCCCTCATCCAAGTCGCTGATGAAGATATTGAAGGGTATCGGTCCAAGGACCGAGCCCTGCGGGACCCCACTGCCCACACCCTTCCAGGTTGATACCGACCCATCCACCACGACTCTCTGGGTGCGACCCTCTAGCCAATT
>NW_005842284.1:961088-992634 GCF_000455745.1 Alligator sinensis | reverse complement strand
GATGGAGGTGAGACTGACTGGCCTATAGTTGCCTGGGTCCTCCTTCCTCCCCTTCCTGAAAATGGGGACCACACTGGCCCTTTTCCAGTCCTCCGGGACCTGGCCCATGCGCCATGAGCGTTCAAATATTCCCACCAGTGGCTGTGCAATGACGTCAGCCAGTGCTTTCAGCACCCTCGGATGGAGCTCATCCGGGCCTGCCGACTTAAAGGCATCCAGTTCTTCCAAGTGCTTCTGCACCATCTCGGGGTCTATGCATGGTAGTCTGGCGCCCTGCTGCTGCCTCTCTACTACCCCAGTGAAAGACTCGTCTTGCCCCTTGCTTAGGAACACTGAGGCAAAGAACTCATTGAGGAGTTCAGCCTTGTCATGATGTTTGCTGACAAGTGTTGCATGCTTGGGCCCTAGGAGGGCAACATCTTTGCACTTTTGCCAGTTGTTTTTAATTTTTGTATAATAAGTTTGTTTTTTTTAAAGTCCAAAGCCTGCCTCTCTCTCTCAGGAACTTTCCATGTTCTTGGCATGCACTCTGAAGGCCTTGTTACACATTAATTTTAGGAGCTCTTAATTCATGGTTTGTTCACATAACACCTGAAATTAGTTTTAAGCACACATTAGGCGGTTTAAATTTATGCCACTCCAGGACAGGTTTCTCTCTGATCCCTGTTATCCAGATTGTTTTCCATTAATGTGGGGCCACTCCCCACAGATGAGCCACCCAAGTTGCAGTCTTCTATCCCAGGATGCAGTGTCCCTTCCCTACCCTCCTGTTCTGTGTGGAGAAACTTTCCACCCCCTGAACTCTACTGCCTGGAGGACAGTTCTGACACCAAGTCAACTTCCCCTCCCACATCCGGGGGTGTGGCTTTCCTACCTCCAGAGGTGTAACTCAGTGCAAACAGCCTACAGAGCACATGCCAAATAGCCAGGTCATAGGGCATGAACAGGTCCAGGAATGGTGTCTAAAGGGGTGGGGAGGGGGACAATGTAGAGGGCCAGATTTGGTCTCCATGAGCTGGGCAGTAGCTCCCTGAAAATGACCTTCCCTCATTGCTTCCATCTCCCAGCCACCCTGGGAATCTTGACTAGCACCCCCATACTCCAATCCTAAATTCCACTTTATTAAAATATGATACCTTCTTTAATTTAATTCCTCTTATTTCTCTTTATATTTTAACTGCTTTTTATTTTATCCTTCAGTGACTGACTTCCTTCATTTCACTACCTTTTCCCCGTCCCCATTTTCCTTGCACCTCCCATGTCGTTACCCACCCCCATCCCATTAGCTCTCTGCCTCCCAGCTTCATGTTCCTGCCCCCCAACTCCTCTTTCAGGCCAACCTTCTCCTAGAGCAGGGATAGAAGCCTGTTTTGGTTTACCACCCCTGTAGTGCCAAATCACAGCTGTAGCTCTTAGTTAGGCCCCTGCTCACCAGCCCTCTAGTGGCAAGTCACAGCTGTGCAGGTGGGGTACAGTCAGAGAAGGCTTTTAGCCTTAAGGTGTGACTGCTCCAAACTGGAGCTAACACTAACACCCATTGACATTTCAGCAGCTCAAAGTGCAATGTGTAAGAAGGTAAAGAGATTCTTCTGGGGAAAAGGAGTATTTATAAAACCAGCCTAGACTGTTGTTAGCTGGTTTGTTGAGGAGACTGTCAGAATCATGTTGTGGGTTAGGGAGTGCCTTTGTGTATAAGAGGCTGTTTGTGTCATTGACAGGTCTTTGCTTTCCATGGCAATGATTCTAGGAAGGAACAAGAGGCATCGGCTTCATGAGAAGTATTCCACAAAGAGCATCACTGTAAATCAATGATGACTTTATTTATGGGTAAGGTACTGTACAGTGCCTTGTGTTCAGTGATAAGCAGGAGAACAAGAAAAAGGTGAATAGGGTGTCATTAAGACATTCTGGTTTTCTTTCTGTTTGATTTAACATAGCCTAGGGAAATGATATTCTGATAATTGTACTCTGTGCAAAGCATTTTAGCATTTAATAAGGATTGATTAGTTTGGTCCTGAGTTATCTGCAGGAACACAGGCCTGGAAGGGACTTGCAGTACTGTATGAGCGTGGATTCTTTTGAACTTCTTGTCTGATCCAGTTAAGAACTGAGAGGGCGTGTCTATATGTGCCCAGTTGCACAGTCATTTAGCACTTGCTTTAGTAGTCATTTAATACTTTAGGACATTTAGTATTTTATGACCACTGCTACTGTGCAGTCCCAGTAGCTCATGGGTCATTTCGGACTCCACTGCGCAGTAGCATTGGCGTCACAGTTCATGCCCGCCATGGTGTGTCACTGTAGTGATGAGTTACATTGCCGTAGCTGATCACTACAGTGATATAGTGTCTTGTGTACATGTGCCCAGAGGGTAGCCTACTTAATCAGAGTCCAGAGAAGTAGCATTCATCCTTGATCTAGACAAACTGACATGAATGAAAGGAAAAAAATGCATTAAGAGGCTATGATATGAAGATATAACTTGATTAACAAAAAACTGTAATAAGCTAAAAAAAACAAAAACAAAAAACTCATTACCTACAGTGTTGTACCGGCTCTATTACTACTGCACTTCAGATTTCTATTGACTCTCCTGAAATCCAGATTTTAGCTTTCTGTTGCTATGTGCCAGTTTCATAACTTCGCGGACTCTTTTCATTGGGATTATTTCAAAGTCTCCTACACTACATTTGATAATCCGTTTCACAGCATATCGTCCAAGATGCATTGTGAGCTTGTTTGTTGCTGGTGCAGACCTGTGAGCAGCTTTTTTTTTTTTTTTTTTTGAACTCTAAAGCAAATTAAAACAAGATATTAAATTTTAGGGGTTTTTTAGCCATATAAATAGAAAGAGCATGAGGAAAGAAGTGTGGCTGCTATGCAGTGAAGATAAGATCAAGATTAAAGATAATTTAGGCATGGTCCCCAAACTAGATGAATTATTTACATCATTTTTCAATATGGATGTTAATGAAGAATATGGATGGGAAGGCAAGATAGCTAATGGGAATGAGTATATAGAAATGGAAATTACTGCTTCCAAGGTAGAAGGAAAACTCAATGCACTAAGATTGGAAGCACTTGATAATCTCCATCTCATAACACTAAAAGAACTGGCACATGAAATTGCAAGCCCATTAACAAGGATTTTGAATAATTTTATTAGATCCAGAGCAGTATCATATATGATTGGAATATAGCAAACAGATATCCCCTAGACTTAAAAAGGGGGGCGGTTGAGGTGAGGGGAGTGACCTGGAGAGCTTCCAGCCCTCTTTCATCAATGCAAAACTTTTGGATGAATGTTTAAAGTTGTAGAGCTAGATGGAAATTAAAATGCACTACCTTTGGTAAATCCATGTGGCATTTTGTGTCAGAATAACCTTAGTCTTTGATAACTGATTTTTTAATATAGACAAGCGAGGTGCAATAGATCTAATCTCTCTGGATTTCTGTAAATAATTGGAACAATGTTGCTTGGGCAAGTAGTAGCTAAATTGGAGATTAGTATAAGAAATATTAGTTAAGTAAGGAATTTGCTGCAGGGAACCAACAATAGTTGTGCTGGAGGGAGGGCAGTAATAGTTTCTCAAAGGTCAGTCTTCAGAGCTATCTTGTTTAATGACCTGGGTACACAATGTAGGTATGTCTTAATGGAATTTTCTGTTGACAAATCGGGAGGCATCATCAATACAGTGGAAGACTGGCATATCCTATAGGAAGAATTGGGTGATGTTGAGCACCGAAGCAAAAAGGTAGCTAGTAAGTTAATAGTACAAAGTGCAAGTCTGTACACTAAAGGCATTTTATACACATGCTCCGGGACTGGGGGGGGAGGCGGGAGTGGAACAGGTGCTTTAAATAGAGTGGCTCCGTGAAGGCCTAGGGCATCTGTGATCAATCGACAGTCCTGACAGGGGCGAGTGGTGGCAACTCCAGGAGGGGGAATGCCCAGACAATGCTGGCTCGACGGAGCCTGAACTCTGTGGATCCCGGGTTCAGCCGGTGTGGAGTGAAACAGCAGTGAGCCTGGGGAGGGAAAGAGAGGAGAAACAGTCAGACACTGAGAGTCAGTACTGGGAGAAAA
Source organism: Alligator sinensis (assembly GCF_000455745.1). Taxonomy (NCBI): domain Eukaryota; kingdom Metazoa; phylum Chordata; order Crocodylia; family Alligatoridae; genus Alligator; species Alligator sinensis. Next base: position 988,547 of record NW_005842284.1, on the reverse strand, counting down.
TGGAGTGCACCTGGGAGTAAGGCATCCAGGGGAAAATAGGAAACCAAGCCAGGCTGATGTGAGTCCTGAAACAGGATGGTACACCGTCTGAACTGGACTGTGACTATATAAGAGCTAAAGCCCTCACCATGGCGAGCAGACGTTATCTCAGCCACAGCCAAGGAGCAACATCTCTAGTTGGTGCAAGGCGGGGTGTAGAGGAGGTGGAGCCCAGGCAAGAGTGCCAGAAGGAGGGAACCAGGGGAGGCAGGACTTAAAAATATCCTCCCAACAATAACCAGTACCAACAAGACGTGGCAGGTAATAATCCCTGGGGACCTTTTAAGGTATCTGGAAGACAAGCTGTCGACCCAAAAGGAGACAGCTGCCCCCGAATGGCCAGAAAGGGTGAAGTGTGCTAGTGAACATCACAGGAGGTTACATACACTGTAATTACACCATGTCGGAGCAGCCTCGCTGTATGTGTATAAGCACCCTAAAGGACTAATATGCATTTCTGCTATAACCTGGAAGCTTGTCAGGGGAAACATGGGAGGAAAAGACCTGCATGTATTAGTTGATCTTGGGTTGTCTTTGAGCCAGTAGTGTGATTTGTATATGGAGAAGGCACATATGATCCTAAGAAGTATCGGGGAAAATATATGTAATAGACATAGAGAATTATAATCATTCAGTTATGCAAGGCATGGGAAGAGGTATAACTAGCTATTAGCTATTTTAGAGCCCGAGGTTGTGGATGAGGACGGATGGACATGGTGATGATAATATTGTGTAGAGTGTGGCATGTGGATGCTATGGCGGGGGGAGGGGGCAGATACAGTCTTACCTGCCATGACAGAGGTTCACCACATTTGGACAGCAGCAGCTGCTGCTGTGGCCACATGATGGACTCCCTGTACACTGTCTGAAGCAGTTCCTGGAGCACAGGCTTCCCAGGGCCTGTGATTCTGGGGCCCCCTTTAAATTGGTGCCTGGGGCTGCTGCCCCACTCCCCTATCTCTAACTATGCTACTAGGCACTGAAAAGACTATCTGGAAAACTGTATATAATTCTAGTCAACTTATGTTCCAGAAAGATAAATGCAAGCTGGAAAATTTCAGGGAGGGTGGGGGGGCAGCGGCATGGTCAGGGTGGAGATACTAGTTTCTTTTCTTTAGCCTAACACAATGAAGGCTGAGAAGAGGTATGATTGCCATCTTTTAAATGCATCCATTTGAGAACAATTTAAGCTAAAAACTCTGTGGACACTAAAACACATGGATATAAACCGGACATAATTAAATTTAGACTGGAAATTAGAGGGTTTCTGCCCATCAAGAGTGATGTTGTAGAACAGCCTTCCAATAAGAACAGTAGGAACAAGCACATGACTATTATAAAATGAAGGCTGATGAATTTATGAACAGAATTGTAGGACATGGCTGCCTGAAAATAGCAGAGGACTAGACTTAATGACCCAGGAGGTCCCTCCTATTCTTAGGCTCCTGGACAGATTCAAATAGATCTTCTAGACATCTTGTCCTCCTTCAGTGGTCTCTTTCTGCCAATTTGCCATCAGACTGCTTTCCCTTCTCTCTTACTCTCTGGTCTTTATCTTGACTCTGAAGAGCTGCTTAAGGCCTCCTCAGGTATCTTAGTAACTTCATTTTCCATTTGCTCTATTTTTGCATGCTTAGTGTTTTAGTGTTTGTTTTGTGTTTTTTCCCTGAGATCATATCAGTTTGTCTTTTGCTAGTGGGCTGGGTTCCCTTTAAACCAAAAAGCTGCCAACTTGGAGGAATAGCTTAATTCCTCCTCCTTTGTGTCCCTAGAGAACGGGACAAGAAAGGGACTCATCCTTGGAAAATGTATGTTAGACCCTGTCAGAAGTGATCATCACCACATGGATAAGTAAGAACTTGCATAATGGTTAAGAGATGACTGTATCAATTTCTTTTCCTTTCGGGTTTTTACCTTGTCTATCCCTTATCATCCCAAGAAATCTTCCCTTTCTCTCATCCTTGTGGAATCTCACTGATACAAATACAATCAGTGACATCAGTCCAGAACATCCTCTTCCAGGACATATAATACACTCTGGATAATTCAGATACTGAAATGCTTGATCTTTACTATCAAATGCATGAATTCATTTATTGTCTCTCAAAAGTATGAGATGGAATGTCTCAAACCCCTGGCTAGCAGTGGCTATAATGTGATGTCCTGGTATCCTATGTACCCCTTCCTTCAGGACATGTAAATATCCTTGCGTTTGGATATGGATCATGCCTTCTCATAGATGTCTGTTAGTTGACCTGGAGACGATACCAAATACACTTACAGAGATATGGTGTTAGTTGGGTTAAGAATTCAGGGATAAGTTCTGTGTAACTACCTTATCTGGAAAATTAGCTTATTACAAATAAATTATGCAAGCCCATTTCTCTCAGGAAGTTCTGTCTCCAGAGAATGAATTCATGAGCCTATTTCATGTCTTGGGCTGAGTCCTCAACAAGGAAAAGAGTTCTTCAGCCTTCTCTCAACAGCTGTCTCATTTGCAGTTCTTTAAGTCAGATATCTCAGTTCAAAAAGCCATCCCTCAGCTGGTGGCTAATAGACTGAGTTCTGAGAGATGTTTCTTTGAGGATTTTCTGTTGCTCATCCACAAAGATTGTCAGAATTCTGACCAATAATTCCTCCTACCCTCAGTTGCTCAGCTTTGTCACTTGTGGTGTCACGGTCCCTCCTGGTGCACCTTCAAAACTCCATGGCAGACGAAATCTGAAATGTAAATATAAAAATACAAGTATGGAAAATAACTTTTCAAAGGAAATGAGCACTTAATTTTTTTAGGCCTAGTTTATATAAGTCAGAGACGATATTTTGTTCTCTGCAGGTCATTTTTGTCATCTTGGTTTGTTTTTAAACTAGCTGTAGGAAGCCATGTGAATGGGTAAAGAGGTGGAGTCAGAAAGCTAAATGCTATAACAATGACAGCTGCTGACAGTTTACCACCCTTCCTCAATCTGAGTTAAAGCAGAGCTGTTCATTGATTTGTACTGATCTAAAGCAGATCTCAGAAAGATTTTAGCAGCTGAACAATGCTCCTTTTTATTAAATCCAGATGTGAGATTGAAGTCGGTCTCCGTCTCTCTGTTCGCACACGCACATGCATGGCATGGATGAGAGACACTGAATTCCAGGTGAATTGGATTTCCTAGACTCAACAGGGAGCAGAAAGAAACATATAAATCATTAGAAGAGATGCTCCAACTAGAGTCTGATTTTCCTTTTACTTGTGTGTGTTGCTTTTACATTGGTATGAATAGATTAACTTCTCTAGCGTTTCTGCCCACTTACAATATTATGTAATGAGATCAGAATTAGGCTCTGTATTCTAGAATCTGAACAAACTGATCAATATTACTTTGCTAACTAAATAGGAAAATGGAATGAAGGAGGGCAAATTTTGAGATTCCTATAATTATGCTTAGGAAGTTTGTCTCTGTCTCTGGCTCAGCCCCAGCCCTTCTCCCCTCCCTGGAAATAGGTAAATTGTGAATGCCCTTTAAACTGATTGTCATATACAATTTCTGATGCCTTTAGAGCTATATTTCCCACTCCTAAAGTTGTACCACATATACTATGAAGTATTTAAAAGATAGGCTATTTATCGATACTAGTGTGAATGCAATAAACTTAAATGCATACAAAATTTGGTTTAGGTATAGTTTCTAGGGTCGGAAAGGACCTGAACAGATCATCAAGTCTAATCCCCTGCCCTGGACAGGAATGAGCACTGGGATCATAATATCCCAGCCAGATATCTATCCAACCTCCTTTTGAAGACCTCCAAGGCAGGGGAGAGCACCACTTCCCTTGGGAGCCCATTCCAGAGCCTGGCAGTCCTAACCGTAGAGTAATTCTTCCTGATATCAAGCCTGAACCTGCTCTCAATCAATTTGTGGCCATTATTCCTTGTTATCCCAGGTGGTGTCCAGGGGAACAGAGCCTCACCTATTTTTCGCTTGTCCCCCCAGTGAGTTTATAGATGGCCATCAGATACCCTCTCAGTCTTCTCTTGTGGAGGCTGAATAGATTCAAGCGCTTTAATGTATCTTCGTAGGGCCTGCCCTGCTGCCCCCTGACCATGCGAGTGGCCCTTCTCTGGACTCTCTCAAGGTTAGCCACATCCTTCTTGAAGTGTGGTGCCCAGAACTGGATGCAGTACTCCAACTGTGGCCTGACCAGCACTGCATAGAGGGGAAGGATTACCTCCCTGGACCTGCTTGTGATGCATCTGTAGATGCACAACAAGGTGCAGTTAGCCTTACTGACCACTTCCTTGCATTGGTGACTCATGTCCATCCTGGAGTCAGCAATGACTCCAAGATCCTTTTCAGCTACTGTGTTGACTAGAAGGGTGTTCCCCAGCCTAAAGGTCTGTTGTAGGTTCCTTCTCCCTAGATGCAGCACCTTGCACTTGTCTGCATTGAATTCCATTGCATTCTTATCCACCCACCTCCTGTAACCTGTCTAGATCTAGTTGGCTTTTGTCCCTCCCCTCCAGTGTGCCCACTTCTCCCCACATCTTTGTGTCATCAGCGAATCTGGACAGCATGCTTTCCATGCCCAGCTCCAAGTCACTGATAAAGATGTTGAATAGCACAGGCCTGAGGGCTGAGCCCTGGGGAACCCCACTGCCCACATCTCTCCAGGTCAAAAATGACCCGTCCACCACCACACTCTGGGTGTTACCGTTGTGCCAGTTTGCCACCTGTCTGACTGTGAAGGTATCAGTGCTGCAGTCGCCTAGTTTTTTTTATGAGAATGGCATGAGAAACAGTGTCAGAGGCCTTCTTGAAGTCCAGGTAGATGACATCCACCTCAACGCCCACATCCAAGGACTTTGTGACCTGGTCGTAAAAGGAAACAAGGTTAGTCAGGCAGGATCTGCCTGCAGCGAACTTGTGTTGGTTGCCCCTGAGCATTACCTCCCATGCTGGGCCTATGCAGATGTGTTCCTTGATAATTTTCTCAAAGGTCTTCCCAAGGACCGAGGTGAGACTAACTGGCCTATAGTTACCCAGGTCCTCCTTTCTCCCCTGTAAATGGGGGCCACATTGGTCCTTTTCCAGTCCTCTGGGACCTGGTCTGAGCACCATGAGCATTCATACAGCTGTGCCAGGGGCCCTGCTATGACCTCCACCAATTTCCTCAGTACCCTCGCATGAAGAGCATCTGGACCTGCTGATTTATACACGTCCAGTCCCTCCAAGAGTTCTCTAACTAGAGCATCCCTAACACTAGGCATGGTGTCGTGTCCCCTAAGCCTGTCCGTAATCCTAGTGGTGGAGTTGTCCTGGTCCCTGTTCAGAAATATGGAGGCAAAGAACTTGTTGAAGAGATCAGTTTTTTCCTTTGCTGCAATTACCAGATTGCCAAGCCTATTCTTTAGGGGCCCCATGTTACCTGGTGCCTTCTTACTCCCTATGTGTTTGAAAAAGGACTTTTTGTTGCCCTTAATTCTGGTTGCCAGCTCTAGTTCCGTCTCTGCCTTGGTCTTCCTAACTGCCTCCCTGCCATCATGAGCAACGGAGGTGTAATCTTCCTTGGTGATTGCCCCTTGCTTCCACTGATTGTATGTCACCTTTTTTGCCCTTAGGCCCTCCTGGATGCCTTTAGTGAGCCAAGGGGGCTTTTTAGCACTCTTGCCCCCTTTGGTTCGCGTTGGGACTGACTCCCTCTGAGCTCGGAGGGTCGTCTCCTTAAGGAACAACCACCCGTCCTGAACTCTCATCTTATTGAAGCTCTGAGCCCCCAGTGTCGCTCTTACTAATCTCCTTAGCTCATTGAAGTTGGCCCTCTTGAAGTTAAGGACTTTTGCCTTACTGCTTGCTTTCACCACCCTGTGCCAGATAGTAAATTCCAGCAGATGATGGTCACTAACGCCTAGGTAATCGAACACCCACAGATCCCTCACCAGGTCATCACCTGTGGCAAGGACCAAGTCCAGCAAGGCATTTCCTCTGGTGGGATTATGTACCTCCTGGGTTAGGTGGAGGTCCTGTATGCAGGCTAAAAGCCTACTTGAGCGTTCAGACCTGGCTGACTGATCCTCCCAGCAGATGCCTGGGTAGTTTAAGTCACCCATGATAACTGTATCTCTTGCCCTTGCAGCCTCCGTGAGCTGAGCTGAAAATTCCAGGTCCAGCTCATCCCCCTGGCGAGGCGGTCTGTAGTAGATGCCCACTATCAAGTCCGTTTCCCCACAACCTCCTTGCATTCTAACCCAGAGCGCCTCAGTTTGCCCCTCTTCTGAACCCATCCTGATCATCAAGGATGTGTACTGCTCTTTAACATAGAGTGCTATCCCCCCCCCCTTTTTTCTCCCTACTCTACCTCGTGTATACAACCTATAGCCCTTGATGTCTACTGCCCAGTCATGGGTAGAATCCAACACGAGTTGTATTGTCAGTACAACCTGTGTATACAAAACTTATACTGTGTATGTACTTTTATATATTATGCAGTTACATAGTTTATTGCTAAGTAGTGTAGGGGTAGGTAGTGGTCAAGGAGCACAAGTCAAATACTATTAAGTTTGCTTTGGGCTCCCAAATAATGGGATACAACTATCAGTTTAGAAAGTTGCTAGCTTCTAAAAATTCTGATGGACTGAAGTTTTATATTACTTAAAGTAATTTTAGTTGCACTGCTTTATTTTAGAAGGATAGGCAGACTTGAAAAGGTTGCTTCTGTCCTTACAAATAAAAGCTATATAAGAGCAACTAGCTCTTTGATGTCAATCATGTCTTGGTCTGTTGGTATTGCAGAGAGTATGAGCAAACTCATGCCCAAGTGTAGGTATTGGTTTGATGCATAGTGTTTGTGCAAGGGTGGATCCAGGCGGGGTGTAGCATTATGGTCGCACCCCTCTTCTGTTGCTGCCCCCAGCTGATCCGGGCGCAGGGGAAGCCCCAGACCTGTCCCTACCCCATGGTATAGGGTGTGGCTATGTGGGGAACTAGGCTTGGCTGTGGATGGTGGCAGTGATTCACAGGGTCCTCCTCCCAGTGCCTGCTTAAAGTCAGCCAGGAATACAAGGGGGTGGGAGGGTGAGAGGGAGCAGGTGCTGGAAGGAAGAAACTGTGCACTGCCCCTACCCTTCTCAGCCAAGCCTGGTACCCAGCACAGCTGCCCCCACAGCCCTTGTGTGGACGGGGGCAGGAAGACTCTGGATCACTGCCCTTGGGAAAGCCAGGGACAGCGGCAGCACTGTCAGCAGGGGATAGGTCTACCTACCCTTTGTGCTCCTGCTCCCTCCCTGGATTCCAAGTGTCCCCTTCCCACCGGGGGGGCTCCAGCTATTCATTTGCCGCTTATGTTCATACCTGGCCAAAATCATGGCAACTGCTTAACAATTGGCAGAAGTCATATGAAGTAGATCGGCACCAGAATAGAAGAATGCCTTCTGATGCCAATTCAAGATGGCATCTAGGTAGGCAGAATTTTAGTATTTCAAACTTGGCTAGAAGAACTGGATTCACGTCCTTCTTTTCCTGGAAGTGTCATGAATTCTCAACTTCTAGAACTACAGTAGGACAAAATATTGCTTAAAATTCTGAGGAAAAAGTGTTATCTATTTTTTCACATTGCTTCTTCCTAATGCTTGCTGGATAGAATGGAGGGTTATATATTGCAAGTTAGGGATGGTTTTGCATTGGTCCAAGTGTTTGGAAGCTATTTTGTATTCCACTGCAGTCCTGGAGGGAGTCTTGGTCAACAGAGTGTAGAGGGTGTAACCCACCCTAACTACTTTGGTCTCAGATGTGGCATATCAAGTTTAGACTGTCCTGAAACCTCTGGATTGGGCCCACTGAAGAGCCTCAGAAATAAAATCCATTGTTTTAAAATGCAGTGTAGAAAACATCCTGCACTGACCTGGGGCTGGTCAAAATTTGCTTTGTGTCTTCTCTGTTATCTCTTGTCTCCGTGAGTCTATGTAACTATTGTTGTTCTGAATTAATGCTACTGACAGCTTTGTTTAGACCTGTGTGTGCTTAAAGGTGTGGAGGCTTGTAGAACAACGAGACTTTGAGTAATTGCTCTTGGGTCCAGTGAAGGTGTTTTTAAAATAGACACGAGAAGCAGAACATTTAAATACAAAGAGCAACTCTGCTGTTCCAAGTTTTTTTTTCTTTTGCTTTGCATGGCTGGCCTTGAATTGGACAGGAGGCAGGGAAAGGTAAATGAGAGAGGCATTGAGGTGGAAGAAATTACTGAAGCACCTTTGTTCAAGTACCATGTACGTTATGAGAGGTAGGAGTTTGTATTCTGGGACCCTAGGTCTGTAGAGAAAAGCTATTATGGAGACTGGAGTTCAGCTGCCAGTAATGGGAGGGTGAGACAATCTGTCTTGCACATAGATAACAACACTAAAGGGAAACATTTGCTGTTGGATTCTGGCAGGCTGTTCCTCCTCTTATCAACTTTAATGGCAAAAATGGGAGCAAGATTGGGGTGCTCCTTTTTTTTTCTCTAGGAGGTATATATGGGGGAAGGGGAATAAAATGAAATGGCATGTGCACTACAGGCTTGGCCTTGCTGTATTTACAAGAAATAATGGCCACAAGCTAGCAGAGAGCAGATTTAGATTGGACATTAGGAAGAACTTCTTCACAGTTCGAGTGACTAGGGTCTGGAAAGGGCTCCCAAGGGAGGGGGTGCTCTCCCCTACCCTGGGGGTCTTCAAGAGGAGGTTAGATGAGTATCTAGCTGGGGTCATCTAGACCCAGCCCTCTTTCCTGCTTATGCAGGGGGTCGGACTCGATGATCTATTGAGGTCCCTTCCGACCCTAACATCTATGAATCTATGTATCTTTAATATTTTTCCCTTCTGCTGCTTGTTGCTTTTATTGGCTGATGGGTTTTTTTGTAAATGATTATCACAATTATTTGGTTAGAGTTGAGGTTTTTTGATATTTAAAAAATGATGTGGTTAAAAATTCCTATTTACTTTTTACTTTCTAACAAAAGCTTTAATTTGGAGTTAAGGTTGGAAAACAATGCATTAGGAATCAATCCTCAGGAAGATTCTTTTCTTCAGAAAAGTTTGGAAGTTTTTTTAGCATTATTTGTCTGTTTTCACTGAGGTCAGTGCTAGAACTCTCAATGACTTAAGTGAGAGCACAATTAGGCCTATAGTAGGTCCTTCTGAGTGTTACACTTTTATATATTGTCTTTACATCCATCAGAAAGTCAAGTTTCTGTATAAGAACAGAACAAAACAAAACAAAAGCCCCTCTTCCTCTGTACAGCTGGATGTGTGACCCTGTACACTAAACAACCCTAGATCTGTTGTTTTGCCTAGCATACCCTTTTGACCAAATTTACAATAGTTGTTCTTGTATGATTAGATATGCAAAGCTTTATATCGTTTTTGCAGTTGTTTTGTGGGGGAGTCACTGTATTTGTTCCTTTTCTGTGAGGAGTGCAGTTGTATGTATTTTAAGAGAATTGACTTTATTCATATTTTGTTTCTAATGTTCTTTACCACTTGATGCACTGTCCTTGTATCATAAAAGTCCTGAATTGAGGCTTCTGAGCTTAGGATGCTTCTGATTGTAGATATAGTTAGAATAAATTTAATGAGGTGTTTCTACCTTTGAACACAGTGGGTGCATCTACTGCAGAGTTGCCTAATTGTCTCTGGAGTAAAGTGTCACAATCTACACGGTGGTGCTATTAGACTGGAGTAAAGTAATTAACTCCACTTTAGGATAATAATGGTAGAGTTGTTTACTCTGTCGCAGTGCATGTGTAGATGGTGGCTGGGCTGGATGGGGCATGAGGGTGTTACAGTCTGGGGCTATCTGGCTAACCCCACACTGTAGCACCCTTGTGCCCTGGCCAGACCTTCAGCAGCACGTTAAGTTGGGCAGGAGCAGCCCTGCAGGGGCTGACAGGCTGAATGCCTGGGCCAGCTGCCCTGGTTCAGTATGCCCCAGTATTGGGCATGTGTGTAAATGCTGTACCCAGGACCAATAAACTCCAGTTGAAACTGCGCTGCAGTTTATTGAATTAATTGCACATGTAGACATGCCCAGTGTGAATCGTGTTTCTGATTTTGTATGATTCAAGGAACAGTCAGTTTCCATCCATACATTTTTGAGGGCTAAGCATAGCTGAAAGGAGTTCTATGAGTTTATTATATGAACCTAGATGATACCTGGCTCTGATGAGGTGTTTGTGTGTCATCCAGCTAAAATTAAATGCAACACAGCCTGGTAGGATTTGTGTTCAGTTTGTGGAGCTTTTGAAAGAACAAACTGACTCTAGTACTAAGCTTATGGTGGTTGTTAAATCAGTGGTAGAAGAGCAGCATTGAAGCTGTCTGGAAGTGCATGTGTTGGACATTATATTTTTAAATGCATTTTCTTTGCAGACACAGAACTTCAACTTTTAATCTCCATGGTATTTAAAAGTGTGTTTACGAATTGCCTGTGGTATATATGGTTGTTTTGTTTTTAAAGGAAACTACCATGTTCTCCTAAGAATGTTTTTACTTTTTGTTCAAGCTTAACTCCACCATCGTAAAGTTGACTGCATGGGGATTTTCTTATTTTTTCCATACTATTAATATATTTCTGAAATTGAACAAAATAATTTGGTATTAATTAAGTCAGTGTGTACTGGAATCCATGTGGTGCTGTTAAACTCCTATGGAGTTTACCAGCTCTGCCTGATTGTGAAAGATCTAATGCTTTAGACAGATTTGACTTGTGCATTGAATTATGATACTCACTGGAGTGAACAAATTTTAAAATATGCATGAAGTCCATATGCACAGCCTACTTTCAGAACGTGACTTATGTATACCTTTTAATCACCCTTCATTTTAATGCAGGCTTTAAAACAATGTACATATGTAGGATATGTATTTCCTCCTCTCTTAATATTTAACCCCCAATCCCTTGTGCACCCCAAAAGTTAAATTCCCTCCTCTTCAGTTAGAACAACTTGAAACATGTGGTTAATACCCAGTGTTTAATTAATAGCCTTGAGTCATGAGGGGTTAAAATAGTATTAGGATTTAAAAATATATATATATATAATTTCAAGATTTGTACCTTCATATTTGAAGCACCTGTTGAAACTTTGCCTTAAACTTCCCAGGGGAAAAGATCTACTTCAGCAGAGAGCTATGCATAGTCATTTTCAGGGAAAATGCTTTTGTTTCATTGTAGAATGCTTCCTCAGGGGCAAGATTACCTTATAATGGAATGGGAGATGCAGCTTCAACTAACTTCTGTTATACCTCCATGACAATGTATAAACAATGTGATGTGGGCTTTCTAGTAGTTTGGTAGTCTGGTCTAATGATCTGAATTGGCATTGTTTTTCCACAAATCAGTGGTGATCAGATGTGTGCAATTGCTTATTGGATTCCCTTTTTTTCAGCTAAAACCTTTATATGACATCCTCCTGGATGCACCGCAATCACTTAGTTTTGTCATTAACTTCAACAGGACACTCATCCTTTGTGTATCAGTAAATGTAACTGTTTGATATACATGTAGAGGAGATTTAGAATCAAGGCATGGAGTCCTGCCAGCCTCTTTAGCCTCAAGGTGGAAAGCTTATACTTGCACTCAAGCCATAGTATAATGTGTGTCATAACTACAAAGAACTGGATATATTTTATAGGGGGTTGGGTATCTAGACATTAGCTCTTCTAAACCTTTTAATGTAATGTTCTTCAACCATAGCAGTGACTCAGAGGGATCTGGGTCCTTGTTATGAATTCATTAGCTTAGCCAAACTGTCTTATTAATGTGTGTTAACTTATTGATGTTTAAGCTACTGTGCTAGCAATTGATAATTGCTTTAATGAGCTATTTGTATGAAACAGTAATACCAATAGGGCTGAAAACGGACTATCCAGCATCTGGCAGTTCAGTAATTTTGCATCCAGCAGCCATGTACAGCAAGTGATCTCTGTCAGCCCCTGACCTCGTTCATTTGCGTAAACACGTGGGGCTGCTCTTCATTCGGGAGACAGGTACCAGAGATGACTTGATGGGTTAAGGGAGAGGATCACGTTGCTGCCTGTAATACCAGGCACTTCCTGTTCAGCTTTGAAGTGACATGAAGTCACAGCTTCAGATCTGACTGCAAATTAAGATTATATTCTGCCTTTAATGTGGGGTAAAGAGTGGAGGAAAGGATTGTGCTAAATACCTACCAGTATCTTACTTCTTTCTCCCTTGTGTTAATAGTGAGTATGCAATAAATAGTTTTCCCTAGGGAAGGAAGCTTTTTTTTCTACTCTTTACCCTCTGAAAGGAAATGGGATTCTACTCCCTCTTGCCCCCCCCCCCCCAAAGGAAGTATAATAGTGATATTTAAAGCAATGAATTATAATACCTATTGTTTCCTATTATGGCTGAGGTGAGAATGATAACAGGCTCTCGTCCTAAGTTCAGAGAGCTAAGAATCCATCCACATATCTTAAAAATAAATTTCTATTCCTTCTTGTCCTGAAATTCATGGAATTCATTTACAGGACCAAGAGCTTTGTACTGTCACTTTGTGCATTACATCTTGTGAAATTGGGAGTATGAGAATAATATATGGTATTTAAAAAATCAAACCAAAGCAAAAAAGCCACCCAAAGCCAATACAAGTGCTGTTACAGTTTTAATACCCAAATACTATATATTTTTATGATTTACATTTAGATTTTCCTGCAGTAATTGCCATTGTAATAATTGAAGTACACCATAATTATAAATGAATTTATATTTACTGCAGCTGGACAGGAGATGGTTCTCCTGTCTTGTGAACCTTGCTTTGATTTCAAACATGTACTTGATGCATTGGGATAGATATTTTGAAAATCAGAGGAATGAGAGTGTGCTTGGTGTTTGACATTACAGAAAGTGGAGAGAGAGGAAAAATCTCTCATGATGGGCTACTGGAGTCAGTCGAGGATAGCTGACTGAGAAGGTAGGTCACCTCTACCTTGTGCCACCAGGTTCCATTATATTTCATCTCCCTTCTTCTCAGCAGTCTTGGTAGTGCCAGAAGTCAAGGGAAGCAGGAGGAGTGGCAGAGCAGGTCATATCTTTCTATCGGATGGACACCAGAAAAAAATGACTTGGTGGAGAGAGCTATTATTCCTCAGTTGTTATTTCATATTTATATTATAGTAGCAACTAGAGGTCTGAAGCAAATCAGGGTCCTAATATTTTAGGCACTGTTAACAATCTCAGTCCTAGCCCTAAAAATGTTTGCAGTGTGAGACGCTGGTGGATAAGACTCATATGGGGGGGTGGGGAAGGCGGGCAGGGAGAGAAGTGTGGGATAACAAGAGAAAAGAGTGCTTTATTGTGGACTAGTTGTTTGTGTAGGCCTTAGCTAATCAGAGAAGTAAGTCTGACCCTTCATCTGCTTAGCCTTTGTCATGTAGCTCCCTAGATATCAATGTGGGCAAATTGTAAGTAGCTTTAACTAAATCCCAATTGCATCTTTGGAAGTGACTGATCTACTTTCCTTCCCTACAGGATCAGACAGAAAAGGAAATGGTGGCTGATGTCTTCCAGTTTACTTATGATGGTTTAGATTAGGATCCAGGAACACGTTATAAGATGTGGGCCAGAACAACCCAGCCCCAGTCCAGCACGGACTGGTTGACTTTGGTGATTCTTCAATAGCGGGGGTATATTTACCCATTCCAGGGCTAGGCATTGTTCCCAGTCCTGCCTTTCCCTCTCCCCTGCTGGGCCACAAGCACACCTTATAGCCCATGAGGAAGTGAGCTGGAGCCAGGCAGCTGGAAGCTGTTCCTGCACACCTGCCACTTCTCCCCATCTCCTGGTTGCAGCATGGGCTCAGCTGAAAATGCCCAGCCCTGGCTCAGTTCCTCACTGCCTGGGAGCTATGCATGTGCTGCAATGAAAGCACATGCATAACTTGTGAGAAGCGGCTGCAATGGGGGAGCTTCCAGCTGCCCAGCCCCAGCATGGGTAGAGGGAAAACCCTCTGGGTTCATGGGTCACATCCAGCTTGCAAGCCATGTATTGCTGCCCCTTAGTTTAGATACTTTGGCTTGTAGGAGGGTGTCAGCTGGTTCTCTCGCTTTACCTTGCTCAGTTCAGTGAACCTTCAGTTATAAGGCATTGGCCTGCTGGGAGACTCTTTACTTCAAAAGGAAGTTTCTCTTCACCCTTTGAATTTGGAAGTCACTAAAGAAAGTGAAGGACCACAAGTGGGCTGCAACTAAGCCGGAAGAAGAAAGGCCCTCATCACCCCTCCCTTTCCAGAATCACAGGCATCTTCTTAGGTTCATCAGGTTCAACAGCACTTTTAGATCCAGTGACATTGTTAACAAAGAAAGAAAAATGGTTTCCTCTTCAGTAAAAATTGTATACATTTTCAAACTGAGGGAATGTCTTAGGGTTTTGCTGAGTTTGTCTGGTAAATGCTAGCATTTAAACCTAGCACAAGAGATTTGTGCTTTCTTCTGGGCTTTTAACTTGGCCATATCACGACTGGCAATTCCCTTGGTAAAATGAGAGAGCTGTTTTGTAGGAAATAATCTTGGACTGTCGGTGAAAGGGCTGATTGACAATATGTGACACCTCAGTTTTTTGTTTTATATGTGAAAAAGGGCAAATCCAGCCAGTGGAAGTCCTATTTCAAATGTACCTCAAACCTGCCTTACTGTGGATCATTTCGGTGGTGTGGTCAGTATAGTTTAGTCTAGCAAGAGATTTTGTCCTTGACTTCTCTGAGGATTTAAAGGTCCTCATCTTGCAAACATTTATGTAGGTGCATAAATACATGCGTACAAACATTTACAGAATCAGGGATAAGGTTGTGAATTGTGATGACAGTTTTTGTGAGGGGGACACTTGCCTGCTAGGCACTTGAATATTAGACCAGGGGAATGTTTGTAGAAAAGATATTAAATCATTGCCTGTCCCCGTTAGAATACAGGCCAAAAGGCCACATAGAAGCAACTATGTCTTCATTTTTGTAACAGACTTCCTTCTTAGATGCCTGTTCAGCGCGCATCTGTAATTCAGCTTGAAGCACAAAGAGACACCAAAGGTTGTGCTGCTGTGGTACATGCTCTTTGTCTTGTCATGGAATGCAAAAAGGGTTTTTCTGTGCTTGGAGGGTTTGTTTCAAATGCTGTCCTGTTTGCCTTGCTAACAAGGTCCGACAGCTCCATCCATGCACCATGTAGTCTCTTAAAGACATCATCTTTCCAAGAGACATTTTGGAAGGCTGCAGCTTTAAATATGATGCTGTCAAAAATAATTAGGTTTACAGCTTTTATTAATGTTACTTGCAAGAGAGAAGGCATAAAACATAGGAAATATGCAGTACCCATGAGCTACATTCTCTGCTAGAATGGAACTACACCCCTTTGTGCTAGCTGAATATGTGGCTCAGAATGTACAAACACAGCTGAATTAAAATGATCTAATAAGGGATTTGTGGTGTTTGGAAGATTTATTAACAACAAAACCTTTCACGTAGTTCACCAAGCAGTTTTTTGGGGGTATATAGTCCCATCATTACCAGTGGAGCTGTGCCAGTCTAAATCAGTCGGGGATCTGGCCTGATAGGGTGGTTCTGGAGTCTGACAGAAATATTCATAGATTTAGAGGCTAGAATGCACCATTATGACCATCTAGTCTTATCCCCTGCATAGAAGCTCACTCAGTGATTTCCTGCATCAAGTACAAAAGCACGCGATTGATGTAGAGAATATTAAATGCAAAAAAATTGTCAGTGCAGTGGAAGTTGCCTAGAGAATCCTTGTTTGGCTAGCTTAGACTTCCGAAAACCTACAAATGGAGAGTTAAGAAAATTCCAACTTCAAACTTCTGAAAATGTGGAGATGCATATTCAGCGTTAATTTTGTCCTCATTGATGTCCCAAAGCACTGATTAACCCATTTGTTAACACACTTACCTTACAGATTCTGCACATTCCTTTGGGAGCAAAATCTAACTTCTTTTCCTTGCTAAGGCAAAAATTAGTGTTAGGTCAGCTGTATACTATTTAGCTTTGCTGGCATACCTGCATCTGCACTAGGATGGATTCCTATACAGGTGAAATACTTCTTGTGTAGACATAGATCTGTGCCATGGAGACTGCTGTCAAGTATGCCGCTGTACTGAGAATTCACATGACAAGAAAAGACCCATGCACTGTTACTGACACAGCGTTGATGAAAGGAATATTTGATCCTTCAAAGTACATAGGTGCCACTGCTCATATTACAGTAACTGCTATGCCAGTCAGTTCCAAAGAATCCCTCTGCCATTCTATATACAACTACACCTTAAGAAAGTGGAGACAGTCAGAGTGCATGCTTTCGAATGCTGGAATTGAAAGCTCTGGATCATCACCCAGTGTGAATAAGGGCACATTCTTTTAAAATGTCCTCACCAATCTTACTGAACTATTCCCAATTGGAGAGAGCTGAGTCAAAGATGAAAGCAAGTGTAACAGCTTAACAGTTTCTTTCTCGGTTTTCATAAGCTAAGATTTGCATTAACTGGGAGTATAGTATAGACCAAACAAACATGAACCAAACCATTGTGTGAAGCACTTTGCAAACACAGAGGATGCAGCTCCCCGTTGTAACTTATGGCGCTGTGCCATGAAAGCACCATGAGTTACAACGTTCCACCTGACCCAACAGCTGGTTGCTGTTGGGTCCCAGGTTTTTGGGGATCAAGTTCCAGTTTGGAGTGGCTGAATATCTGCAGCTGCTCTCCCCTAGCACTGCATCCCCTGCCCCCTCCTCCCTTCCAGTTCCAGTGCTGTCTTCAGAATGGGAAGGGGAGAAGGAGTTCTGTCTGGGGTTTGCCCAGCCTGTGTTGGTGGGTGGATTGGAGAGGGGCTTCAATCCACATGCAGTAGCCTCCAGCGCAGGCTGGGCAAACTTCAGAGGGAACTTCCTCCCCTCCCTTCTCTTCCTATTCTGAAGACAGCACCAAGGGTAGGACTGGACTGTGATAGCCCAGCCTTGTTCTGGCATGTCCTGATAGATGTTAATAAAGGTGTTCCACTTCGGAGCACCTTCATCTGATCCCTAATGCAATGAGGGTTCAGATTGTCATGCGATTGGACAGTTTTAAAGTTCTTTACAGCCATGTATTTCTGTAAAGGCAAAACTGTAGAGCGTTTTTAAGGGGCTAATGGCATGACAAATGTAACTTCTGGTTGTGCCCAGAGTTGTACACCATCCGTTCCCCAAAGACCCTGCACTCTAAGTGGATGAAACAGGCACACAGTGGGAGAAGGAATATAATATACAAGCAGAGTAAACCATGCAAGGTGGGAAATAACACGTTAATTCATAGAATCATAGAAAATGAGGGTTGGAAGGGACCTCAGGAGGTCTAGTCCACCCACCTGCTCAAAGCAGGACCATCCCTAACTAAATCATCCTAGCCAAGGCTTTGTCTAGCCAGGTCTTAAAAACCTCCAAGGATGGAGGGTCCACAACCTCTCTGGGTAAACTGTTCCAGCATTTTACTACCCTTCTAGTGAGAGAGCTTTTCCTAATATCTAACCTAAACTTCCCTTGCTGCAATTTGAGACCATTGCTCCTTGTTCTGTCATCTGCCACCACTGAGAACAGTCTAGCTCCATCCTCTTTCCAACCCCACTTCAAGTAGTTGAAGATTGCTATTAAATCCCTCCCCCTCAGTCTTCTCTTCTGCGGACTAAATAAGCCTAGTTCCTTCAGCCTCTCCTCATAAGTCGTGTTCCAGCCCCCTCACTATTTTTGTTGACCTCCACTGAACTGTCTCCAATTCATCCACATCCTTTCTGTAGTGGGTGGCTTAAAACTGGACACAGTACTCCAAGTGTGGCCTTACCAGTGCCAAATAGATGGGAATAATCACTTCCCTCGATCTGCCGGCAGTGCTCCTACTAATGCAGCCCAGTATGTGACTAGCCTTCATTGCAACATGGGTACACAGTTGGCCTATATTCAGCTTATTGTTCAGTGTAAACCCCAAGTCCTTTTCTGCAGAGATGCTGCTTAGCCAGTGAGCCCCCAGCCTGTACTTGTGCATGGGACTGTTCTTTCCTAAGCTGTTGTCCTTATTGATCCTCATGAGATTTCTTTTGGTCCAATCCTCCAGTTTGTCAAGGTCTTTCTGAATCTTAGCCCTACCCTCCAGCATATCTAATACTCTCCTCAGCTTGGTGTCATCTGCAGACTTGCTGAGGATGTGCTGTATGCCATCTTCCAGGTTATTGATTATTTTTGGGGGGTTTTTTGGTGTGGAGAGCATAGAATTAATTAGGAACCAGTCAACTAAATTAGAAAGAAAGCGAAGAAAGTGGAGACATTGGCAGGAGCAGGCATGAGAAAGCCAGGGCAGACTAGGATATTTAGGGGAACAGATGTGGAATGAAGCTGAGGTAAACAGACTGTGAAGAGATTTGTAGCAAGCAACCAATTGGCCCAAACTCCAGTTCCAGCCCAAACTATAGGAAGGTCCTAAATATCTCTGTTTTGACTGCTTTGCAGCAGCTACTAAGTTTTCAGTTGCTGCTGCTTTTCTGTTTTCCCCTAATACTTCATGGTGTATGCAGGCAGAAAGAGTAATAGAAGCAGTGCAGGCTAGGTTCCAGTGCCCCAGAGTAGTCCAGGAGAAGACAGGTGGCTTCAGCTAGGTCTTCGTTTACTTGTAGCCCTCAATGCAGAAATCCCTGTTTTGGGTTTTCAGAGGTTTGTGTGTAACCAAACTTAGGCTATAAACAAGTGTTGTCCTTGGAGCAGGATCAGCTATGCTAGGATGCTTTCTGGCACAGTTAATCTGCTTCACTGGGTGACACAGGTGAGTAAGGATGTGGCCAACAGTGCCATATGTGTGCCCAGGGAATCCTCTGCTGGGGGATTCCCAGGGTGTGCCTCTGAAAGCAAGGAAACCCAGGCAGATGCTCCTGGCACTTTAGGAGCCCAGTCCTGCAAGGGAATTCCCAAAGTGCACATAATTGGGCCCCTGAAGCCCTGGGAGCACCTATGTGGGGCAGCTGTAGAGCATGGGCAGCCCTGGGCTGCATTATCATGGGCAAGGATGGACCCGCAGTCACTTCCTCACTGCTGGAGGCAGCATAGGAAGAAGGGGGGAGGGAGCAGTGCAAGAAAAGGGAAGTCCTTAAATCTCCTCGCTCCACCATTTGTGAGTCAAGGGGACAAGTTTACAGATGCTGCCCTTCTCTTTTCTGACTTATGTTGCTGATGGGGAAGAAGCAGAACCAGCCCCCAACACGTTCTTTGCTCCTGCTCGTTATTAGTACTTCTGGGCTCCCAGAGAGCTAAGGTTCCTTTGATCTTTTATTTGTTGAGAGATTATAGAAAGAACTACTTTTGTGAAAATCCAGCTTTTTGCCAGAGATCCTGTCATTTGAACTGAGTTTTCAAATAGTGTTTGGATGTTCCTTTATGCTTTATTAGGAGACTGTCTGTGAGTATACTGGCCTCTGTCATTGTGCCAGAGCCTAGACCTAAGTGGGAAATCTGACAAAGTAGGAAAGCCCCTGTCCCAGCCCCCCACACTCCTTTGTTCCATTCCAGTGCTCTCCAGGTGCCCCATCAGTCTACCAACCTCCCATATTGACTACCTCTGTGCTTAAAAAAAAAAAAAAAAAAAAAAAAATTATATATGAATATAAATATAAAGATCTGGAAAGTTTATGAACAGTTCATGCTAAGCAGCAGCTCATGTATAATAACATCCTTGCCAAAATGACCCATGCCTTGTTCTGTTTGATCACATACAGTGCCAATGGTCAAGGAAGAGGTGAAAAGCAGGAATCATGATTACATATTCCTTAATGCTTACTAGAGTCTTTCACCTTTCCTCTATATAATTAACGTTAATTTTTTTTTTGGTCTGAATGCAAAACTTCTAAAGGAGTCCCTGCAGGATAAAGGCAGAAAGCAAGAAACACACGTTCTCTGAAATTTATTCATGGGTAGGGTTCAACTTAGAGTGCTTGAGTACAGCTCAGGTGCAATGACCATGGCATATTACTGTGAATCAGAAGTGTAACAGGCTCCTTCAGTGCCCTGGGTTTGAGGGTGGGAGGGAGAGTATGTATTATGCCAACAACTGAAGAACAGGAATGGGGAATGAGAGTGGAGTTTTACCTGCACCAGCCCTTTGTGCTATGGTGGCCACTGCAGCTGGGGGACAGGCCCACTGCACACCAGCTGAAGCAGCCCCATAGCAAAGATTCCCTGGGGGCTACCCTTGGCACCCCCCACTCCATCAGATATACTGCTGAGCGCAGGACTGCATCTCCCTTGTTTCTATGGCTGGGTGGCGTGAGGCTACATCTTTAGTGGCAAAAACTCTTTGGGGGGAATGACGGGTGAAGGTGGGGGCGCTGCTCTGGTGTCTCTAGGGCTGGGGCTGCACTCACCCTTTTCCACCCCCTGTTATGCTATTGCCTTGAATCACTTAGGTTTTGTGGGAACAAACTATGTGTAGATCTTCCTGCTATTAACAGAGAGGGGCTGTGCATACATATTGCACTCTTACACACAAGCTAATTGTTTAGTTTTTGTTAACCCAGCGTTACAAACTTTACCCTTAATAACTTCTGTAATATTGCTTCTCTAAAGGGACAATGCATTCTGTGTACTATCTGAGTATTAAAGATCTGCTATCAAATTTGAGGAAGATTAGACATACAATTCCAATTGTCTGCAAAAAAAAAAAAAAAAAGAGAGAACTGTGAGACTCTTGTAAACGGCTTCTTTTTTTTGGCAGAATGTTTCTCAGGAATCTTTTTGGCTCAAATCACCATAAATTTGGAATTAACCTACCTAATGACTCTGGGACCCAGCAAATTTCAAGACAGTTTGATTTTAGAGTTTCAAATTTGTCCACTTTTAAACAGAAATGTTCAGCCTTAATAATAGTCATAATATGCATCACATGCATGCACATGCACTCTTTAGTTTTTTCTTTCATTTAAATGTTCTCCTCTTTGATCCGAAGCCTCTTCACTCCATACACAGACCTTAAAGATGCCCAATAGCCAGAAAGTGTTGTTGAGTGCCAACCCTTTGAAAATCATGTGTCTCAAGTTGGGTATCCTAGACTGGAGTTCTTCAAAAATCACTACTCGCTTTGGGAACATTAGGCCCCTCTAATTAAGAATGGAATATTGGGGCTGGTAAAGGTTAAGATACCATGTGCTGGCTGAGGTGTACGAGGAGATATGCATGATACCTACTCATTGAATGTTTAGCCAGTGCCATTATTTGCTGTTGAGTCATTTCCACGTATGTGAAATTCATCCTTAGGTCAGGATTAAAAAGTAAAAATAAAAGAACCTGGTGGTTCAATTTCTGCACCAAAAAATAGTATCCAAAATGATTCCAGGCAAGGTTCTTGGAGTAGATGTGATATCTTTTATTAGACCAACTGAATAATTGGGAAAAAGTTCTAGGCAAACTTTTGGGTGCAGTCACCCTTGTTCAGGCATATGGAGTCTCTGCTGTTCTGAGACTCCAAGGAATGAGAGAAGCTAAAAGTGTGGCAGGATGTCAATGAAAATATAAATGGGTAGAAATTAGACAGACAAAAGGTAAAACAGGGAAGGGAGGGGGAAGAAAGCAGGGGGGAAAAAGGCCAAAGGGAGACAATAGCGATAGAATACATGGTAGAAAAGAGGCTGTATGTGAAAAAGGAAATAGTTGGAGATCAGAAAAACGGGAATGAGAGATGCTAACTGTGACAGGATGTCAGTGAAAATATAAATAGGTAGAAATTACAAAAACAAAAGGTAAACGGGGGGTGGGGGGGAGAAGAAAGCAGGAGGGAAAGGCCAAAGGGAAACACTACAATGATAATAATACAAGGTAAAAAAGAGGCTCTCAAAGAAGAAGGAAATACATTAGAAGTTGCACTATCCAGCATCTTACAAGCCGGCATGCTCTACTAACCGGCATGCCAGCTTGTAAGATAAAGTGAAACCGGAAGTGCCCACTGCGGCACTTTCAGTTTCTTCGAGTCCCCATGGCTGGGGGCAAAGCAGCCTGTGCTGCCAAGCTCCCACGGCCCAAGGGCATAACAAGCTGCACGGGGCTGTGTGGGACCCGCCTCCCTGTCCCGCAGGGCCTGGGGGATGGGCGGTGATGCTGCAGGAGGGACGGCGATACCACGGGAGGGGTAGAGGGATGCCCCAGACGTGGGGGGGGAAGCGGCGGCCGGGGCCGCTCAATTAACCGTCATATTTTGTTATTCGGCATCCCCCATTCTTGGGGGATGCCAGATAACAGAGCTTTTACTGTAGTTGGACATCGGGAAGAAAAATGCAGAAAACTAGGGGAGGGGAGGGGGGAAAAAAGGTGGTGAAAAGAAGAATGTACGAGGTCAGGTCAGGCAGGTACCTAGTGAATCAGATGTCAGGCACCTAGTGAATCAGATGTCAGGCAGGTTGTAATGTGTCATAAATCCAATGTCTATATTGAGTCCATGATTTTTTGTATCCACTAAATTTATGAACCGAAGTTCATAGGCTCGTCTATGAAAGGTGTTTTATAAGTTCACTTTGAGGATTAGACATGAGAGGTCAGGTAGGGAGTGACTGCCCTGTGAGAAATGTACATGAACAGTTATTTTGGTATTCTTGTCTTTGACAGATTTTTGGTGTGCATTAATTTTGGTGCACAGTTGTTTAGTTTCTCCTACATATTTTCCATCAGGGCATTTGGTGCACTGGATGAGATCTGTTACATTTCTGGATGCGTAGGTGTAAGATCCAGGAATGGTGATGGATCTGTTGTGGGGTGTAGTTTTTGTGGGGGTGGTGGAGATATGTTGTCACGTTTTGCATTTCTTGTCATGGCATGGTCTGGTTCCATTGGATGTGGTTTGGGCCGTAGGGAGTTTGCTTCTGGTGATGAGGTTAGTGAGGTTCAATGCTTTAAAGGCTAGGATAAGTGTTTTTGGAAAGATCTCTTTAAGAATGGGGTTTTCTTCTAGTATGGGTTGAAATTATTCCAGTACTTATGTCAGGGAATCTCTGGAATAACGTTTACATAAGAGGCAAATAGAAATAACCCATATTTATGGACACTGTTGCTGTCTAATTATCAAAAGGCTGAGCCAAAACTGAAAACATATAAAAAATTTGGTGCGTCAGGAAATACTTTCAACCTGATTAAATAACATGGCAAAAATCCTCCACAAAGAAGTTACCGACTCCTTTGTGTATCTGAGCGATATGTAAGGGGAATAAGTGGGTAGAGAGTCAGCAGTTGTGAGGATGAAGAAGCCACGTTATGGCTTTTATTTTTGGCTGTGTCTGGGGTCAGAAGTTTCTTTGTTCCTCCTTTATTTCCCATTAGGACAAACACAGTCTTTTCCCTTTACTCTCAAGACTCCTTCTTTTCCAGATTGGTTTGAAAATCTTAATAATAAAACTGTCTCCCTGTATTGCAAAATGTATGTGTTAGCTCATTATTATTGTTTTCGGCATTCCTGTACTAATAAAATGTCTGATAATAATATTTTCAAAGACAAATCCCTCTTTAAACTTAGGCAGCATGCTGTAGCTATAATTTATTGAGTTAGCACTTCAAACCACGATGGCAAAATATTCCTACTGTTACAGTACTAACCATGCATCAACAATTTTTTTAGTGAGTAAGGTCACTTATATAGTTATACATGCTATGTAGTGAGTAAGGTCACTTATATAGTTATACATAATATTTTAGTCCCTGCTGCCACAATTATGTTTACTGTTGTTTTCTTTCCTAGATGGAATATCCATTGTTATGTCTTTCCTTTCAGATTACAAACTGTTTGTAGCCCAGACTTTTGGTTACCAGATATTTGTGTAGCACCTAGTACAATGGGGGCCCTACACAGTTGGCCTATGAGCACTGCATTAATGTACATATTAAAGAAAAATTAATATCCTGCTTGCTCATATGCTTTTGGCCAGTTTCAGTGGCCTGTGGAAGATACAAACTCCAATATAAGCTGTTTCTCAGTTTCTTACTAATCAGGGTTAATGCTGTAACAAATGGGAGGTGGCTTCATGGTTGTCACTACATTTTGCACCATGACTATTTGGAATTTCACAGTGACAGCAGGGATTGAGTTTGGATATGCATGCTCTGGAAATCTCAGGCCTGTTACCATTATAGCTAGAAACATTCTGTGTTTGGTATTACCAGAAGCCTGATGCTGTCCTGGAGTTGAGAGTGGCATATGTTACCACTAATCAATGCATTGTAATATTAACCGTAGTAGTAAGAGAAGTACTGGTGACTTTCTATCAATTTTAGTTTAGTTTAGTGAACGGGTTTTTGAAAACATTGATATTAGGACCTGTGACCTAAACAGTAATGCAAAAAACAGGTCCTAGAGGTGAAAGGCTAGGCTTATGATTTTAGTTTAGTTTATCATTTTCCCACTGCTCCATTTCCAGAGTGCTGCAAGAGGAGAAGAAACTTGTGCTGGGGGCATTTCTCTTTTATATGAAGGACACATGGTACTCATTACATAGCAGAGCAGCATTTGAGAACAATGTGAAGCACCCTGCAGGGAATTCTCTCTGGGGTTTTCAAAGGAGGCCAGTGGAAGTTAGGTGCCCAAATCCCAATGAAATAGCAGTTCTCTGAAAGCTTCCAGTATGTTTGATGGAAACCCTGGTTGTATGCTGTGTATTTCTGTATTTCACTCCATAGATTCAATGTGGTATTTTAGTACAACTGTTTAGTGCTTTCAGTACACCACTTTAGTTGGCTAGAGCCACTAATGGTTTGAAGAACCTAATGTTTCTTTCCAACAAGCATTATTCCTAGAAAAAATACTGTTCTTTAACCCTAGGTTTTCTCTTCCTTTTTCCGTTTACTACTAGGGACCTTTACCCCTTTATGTAGGGGATAATAGCAGGAGCCAACATCTTGGAAGAGAGAAATGATTGAATATAACCCAGGATTTATTACATTTCCTTGAAGCGGGGGGGAGGGCATAGAGTGGGTGTGACCAACCTGTGGCATGTGCACCACAAGTGGCACAGACAGCCTCTGTGTGGCGTGCAGTAACTGGAGGGAGTTGGGAGCACAGCTGAAGATAGGGAAAGGAGCAGAAAGAAGAGCAGCAAATAAGGCAGAGCAAAAAGAGCAGCAGATAGGGCAGGGAAAGGAGTTGGAGTATCACTTGTGGAGGGTGGGGGCTTTAATTTATGGCATGCCTGCCAGAAAGGTTGGCCCCCACTGATGCAGAGAAATAGAAATACATAAATAGTATTGTGAGCAGAGTTGGAAAACATTGTTTGCTTTTTTTATTATTGTTTTTTTTTTTCCTGAGAGAGAGAGAGCAGTTCTTGAAGTGCCAGTAGCAATCCCTGTTCTAGAATAAGAGCCATTCTCTTGAGAACAGCCACTTCAGTCATTTGTTTTATAATGCTTTGGATTTTTTCTTTTTTTTTTTTTTTTGGTTTGCTTGGAATTATCTTTTTGTCCTCCCCGCCTTCCTCCAAAGAAATGAGTGATGATGAAAGCAAATTAAAATTAATTGCTGTTTAAATTTTAAAAATGGGGTGGGAGAACACTTAAAGTTATGTCCTTTTTATGGAGTATTTTTGTTGCTTTTTGGTTTATATATGCATTACAATAGCTTAAATTCATTTTCCATTTGCTCAGAGTTGTGTATCTTTTTAATTAGTTTAGTTGTTGCAGGCCAGAAAAACAAAACATAAAACCCCTGTTTCCGAGGGGTAGAAAGAAAAGTAAACTTGACTCCTCTTCCATTTTGGGGGGGAAAAGGTGCTGCACCCCCCCATAACTCCCCCATTTTAGTCTCTGAACTTAGTACCCATTTAGGTATTGTATAAAAATGCTATTTTTCCTATTGTTGTATAAAATATATGTCTGTGTGGAAGTGTATGTGTATAAGAAATATAAAATACATTGTATTAAAAATAAATCCAGAGTATTGAAGTTAATGTTTAAAATATATATATTGAATCTAGAGGGCACGTCTACATGAGAAGCTATGTTGCCGTAGCAATGTGCTACAGTGATGTAACATCAGTGGGCACAAATTGTGATGTTGCTGCTATGTCGCTACAGTGATGAGCTCCCTCACTATAGCGCAGCCTCCCACATCTCGTGTATCAGCATCCCCCATGCTTCAAAATGATGGTGGGAGTGCTTGAACTAAAGTTCGTTGAATTAGCTTTAATTTAAGTGCCACTGCCAACATTTTGAAGTGTGGGTATGCTGATACAAGAGACGCTGTAAAAGTGCCCAAAGTGCTGCCAGAACATGGCATTGCTGCAAAAACAGATAGCAATGAGACTTTAAAATCTGATACCTAACTGACCTGTTTGGTAATGGGAACTTTTTTTTTTGGTAGGGTTTAACTTTGTTTTATGTCTAAAGAAATTTGAATTTTCCATCATTTTTTTTTCTTTTGATGCACTTCTTTCGATAGCTTCCTTTTGTATTCCTAAAAGTTACCTGATGCCCTTGATCAGCAGCCATTTATTTAGGATATAGTTCACATGCAAGTAATATGTGTATGATGTCCAATGGCAATTTCTTACTGTCCTAAGTATGAGAAGAGATTATTGCTCAAAACAGTAACTAGGAGGACTCCATCAAAATGTTAACATATGTGGAGGGAAATAGGATCTGAACTAGTGAATATGAATTTACTTTGATTTACAGATTTGATTCAAGGTATCTTTGAGAGCAGGTGAACAAAGGTTTTTAACTGCCTTGTGAACATACCAAACCTTTTTTGGGCTAACAGCAGCTTTTGGGATCCTACTCATCAACTTTCCCCAAATCCTTCTTTCTTTTCTGCCTGCCTACTTAGAAAACAAGAAAAAAAAGGTACCTGGTAGCTTTTACTGCAACCTCTTAGCAGTAAAGCTTCTCTGAAGGCTGACATTTGAATCCCTTACTAAGCATATGAATAATTTTGTTCGGGGTAAACATGGACATGGTTTCTGCAAAAGGAAGTGTATCCTGCTGGCAGAAACATTGTAGTGGACTTGGCTGTAGCTCCCTGGGAGGTCTTCTCACCCTTTCTGAGAGTGGCTGCACGTAGCAATTATAGTTCATTCTGCTGGAGCAAACTTTTAGCCAAAAAAACCCTCATGTATGGGGACCGGAACCAGTTCTTAAAGCCAGACTCTAAACTATGGAACTGATCCCTGCAAAAAGACCACAGTTATCAATGCTTCCAGGACTGAGAAAAAGTACCATAATTTCTTTTGATTTTTAGCTTTACTTCAGTAAGTTCTTCATTCATACAGATTCATGATATGTATTTGCTACTCTTCACACACACGCACATCATTCAGCTTCCCTGACAAACAGCTCTTCAAAACTTATTATAAGCCAGACAGGCCATTTCTCTTACAAAGTTTTGGAAGGAGCCACCTCTGAAA